>NC_139948.1:17580180-17602680 GCF_963454915.1 Gymnoscopelus microlampas
TTTTTGAAAATGTTTGAAAACATATGAACAATGTCTTCCACATGGAAATGATTATGCCGATTATCTGAAAAAGTATTGCGATTATCTCAAATACTTGCGATCAGGTGATTATGTAATAATTGTGACATACCAAACTTTTCCTTTTCTTTTGCTGGATGCTGCTTCTGCTGCTGTAGTTTTTGTTGTATGCTGTTGATGCTGTACGTGTCATGTGCTGATGTTGTTCAAGATGTAGCTCTGTTGCTGTCAGAGCTTTTATAAACACAAACACACCCCACACACACACCCACCCACCCATGCAGCCCCACACACATAGCTACCCCACGCTCTGTTGCTGTAGCTCTGTTGCTGTTGGGGCCCGGTGTGGCAGTGAAACATGTTCAGTGACTGTTGGTTTGTGACTCTGGAATTGAAGGCTGATCTACAGTATCAGGTCGGTTGTGTTGTGACTGTTATTGGAAGTGTGTGTGTGTGATAGAGAGAATTTGCATTACATTGTTTTTAGACATAGTCCTCTGTAAATCCTGGCCATTTGAAAAGGTCACTTTTTGGTAGGTACAACAGAGCACTCCTGCAAACTGTGGAAGCCATTTTTAGCCAATCAGGATGGAATAAATAAGTCGGCCTCCTGGTGGCGCTATAAAAGGCAGATGTGAAAAATGCAGGGCAAGGGTTTTTCCTTGACCTCTAGGGAGTGCGCTTACAAAGTTTTACACAGATCGGTGCAGTTATAGGTAAAAACACGAATCGGCCTGTTATAGCGCCACCATGAGGCTGATTTGAACATTTTCAATTGCCATTTCTTCCTCGGCATAGTGGAAATGTACGTGCAAAAGGTAATTGCATGCTGTGTTCATGATTTGAGGCATTTTGTTCAAAACAGAGCACTCCTGCAAACTTCAGTCAGATATGACAAATAATTTGCGTAATTCAATAACTTTATACTTAAAAAAAAAACATGAATAGTGGAAATAGCAGTCTGCTATTTCCACTATTTTTGAAAATGTTTGAAAACATATGAACAATGTCTTCAACATGGAAATGATTATGCCGATTATCTGAAAAAGTATTGCGATTATCTCAAATACTTGCGATCAGGTGATTATGTAATATATGTGACATACCAAACTTTTCCTTTTATTTTGCTGGATGCTGCTTCTGCTGCTGTGGTTTGTGTTGTATGATGTTTTTGTTGTATGCTGTTGATGCTGTACGTGTCATGTGCTGATGTTGTTCAAGATGTAGCTCTGTTGCTGTCAGAGCTTTTATAAACACAAACACACCCCACACACACACCCACCCACCCATACAGCCCCACACACATAGCTACCCCACGCTACCCCACACTCTGTTGCTGTAGCTCTGTTGCTGTTGGGGCCCGGTGTGGCAGTGAAACATGTTCAGTGACTGTTGGTTTGTGACTCTGGAATTGAAGGCTGATCTACACTATCAGGTCGGTTGTGTTGTGACTGTTATTGGAAGTGTGTGTGTGTGTGTGTGTGTGTGTGTGTGTGTGTGTGTGTGTGTGTGTGTGTGTGTGTGTGTGTGTGTGTGTGTGTGTGTGTGTGTGTGTGTGTGTGTGTGTGTGTGTGTGTGTGTGTGTGTGTGTGTGTGTGTGTGATAGAGAGAATTTGCATTACATTTTTTTAGACATAGTCCTCTGTAAATCCGGGCCATTTGAAAAGGTCACTTTTTGGTAGGTACAACAGAGCACTCCTGCACACTGTGGAAGCCATTTTTAGCCAATCAGGATGGAATACATAAGTCGGCCTTCTGGTGGCGCTATAAAAGGCAGATGTGAAAAATGCAGGGCAAGGGTTTTTCCTTGACCTCTAGGGAGTGCGCTAACAAAGTTTTACACAGATTGGTGCAGTTATAGGTAAAAACACAAATCGGCCTGTTATAGGCTGATTTGAACATTTTCAATTGGCATTTCTTCCTCGGCATAGTGGAAATGTACGTGCAAAATTTCAAGGTAATTGCATGCTGTGTTCATGATTTGAGGCATTTTGTTCAAAACAGAGCACTCCTGCACACTTTGGAAGCCATTTTTAGCCAATCAGGATGGAATATGAAAAATCTGAAAGTCTCGTTTTGTTTAATGACTATAGAGAGACTTTGTACCGATTTGCGGGATTTTTGGACAAAATCTGTAGGAGTACTGTCAAAAATATGTTTTGCACAAATCGGCCTCCTGGTGGCGCTATAAAAGTCCCATGTGAAAAAATTTGGGTAGAGGTTCTTCTGTGGCATCCAGGGAGTGTGTGTGCACAGTTTCACTGCGAGCAAGCCAACGGTGCCGGAGATTAGCTGTACACAGACAGAATGACACACGGACCGACGGACGGACGGACGGACGGACGGACGGACGGACGGACGGACGGACAGGGGGCAAAACATACTCTCTCGCCATGCCTTTCGGCCTGGCGGAGACAATAATTGAGACTTAACAGACAATCTAGCCGATGCTCATCTGTGGGCTCCAATGTACAGTTAATGGCTTCATCCATCCATACTCTTGAAAAACTAAAACCATAACCACACCGTTACACTATAGCTTATATGTCAGTCTGTCTCACCCTGATCTGGCCTGTCTGTGTATAGATATTCTTATTGTGTCCATACAACACTAATGTACTTGAGTGTCTTAATGCAAACTTTCTGCAGGCTGCACATGCATTGCAGTCCAGCAGATTGTAGCAGTTCTATAATTGATGAGCTGTCTGAATGTAAAAACAGATCACTTGGAGTGGAGGGGAGGTTAAGAAGAGCAGGAATTACCCTCTGATCAAAGGAGGTATTTCTATTATTTATAAATCTCTCTCGTATTTAGACAGCAATAACTCCTTAGATTATTTAAAAACAGCTTTGGAAAACGATGTAGGAATATCTATCACTGATGAACAATGGTCTACATCCCAAAAACTAGTACATTCCTCTTCAGTATGCGCCAGGCATGGCCTTCTGCAATTTAAAATATTACGCAGATTACATTAGTCAACGGAAAAGCTCCACAGAATGTATCCAAATGTAAATCCATCCTACGGCAGATGTGGCCAGTCACCGGCCACTTTAGCTCATATGTTCTGACACTGCACAAAATGAACATCATATTGGCTAAATATATTTAAATCACTGTCAGACACTGTTGAAAAACCCTTTGACCCAGATCCACTGACAGCAGTACTAGGAGTCAGAGGGCCTAATGTCAAACTGACTATAGTATTCAATATAACATGGTAACATGTGTGACTCTACTGGCTCGCAGACTGATACTGTTGAATTGGAAGCAAGTGCAGGTTCCAACTCATACTGCACTTATCAAAGATGTAATGCACCATATGCAATTAGAAACGTTTGAATTGAGAGGGAGGGAAGAAAAAAAACACATTTTACAAGACCTGGCAACCCTTCATCAACCACTTCAATAAGTGCACGCTGACCCCCTCCTACATATAGTTAACTTTAAAAAAAACACAAAAGTGTTTTTCATTTTTATTTATTTTTAAATCATTTTTATTATTATTTGTCTTTAATTCATTTGATGTATCCCTCTGTTTTTTGTATTTTGTATTTTGATGATTGATGATTACGGATAACTAAGCAGACAGGAAACAATTGGAACGATACTCCAAAATAAGACACAGAACACCAAGGCAACAAACTACACAGAACTAGAAGACCAAAACAGAACAGGAATACATAGTAAAGTAATAAACACAGACAATGTCCAAGGGCTGTGGAGCGGACCGTGACACTTGCTCTCTCTCTCTCGCTCTCTTTCTCTCTCTCTCTCTCTCTCTGTCTGTCTGTCTGTCTGTCTGTCTGTCTGTCTGTCTGTCTGTCTGTCTGTCTGTCTGTCTGTCTGTCTGTCTGTCTGTCTCTCTCTTTCCCTCTTTGATGTTGCACAGGACCACAGGGCCCACAGTGTCAGCAAGACACAGGAGACACAGGAGAACAAAATGTCTTTGGAGCCTGCACTGTGTCAAGCCTAATTACCCCATCATAAGACACGGACGCTTGCTGAAAGTCAGTTATTTTCAACATTTGAAACGGCAAATATAAATTAGGCTTCAGACAGAATAGTCTCAGTTAATATTTTGCTTGCTAAAGGGGGGCTGATTTGGTTCCGGTCCCCTGACTGGGGAGAGCTAGAGGCTCAAAACCAGCTCCCCAGAGGTTAGTAAAGGGCATGGTGGGCAGCGGGCTCCGTACCCCTGCAGCCAAACACTGAAATCCCACGACCATTAACACCACCACCACCACCACAGCCTTGCTCACCATTAGAGACCCTTGAGGGCATACCCTTTCAAGTGAAAATGCTCTGCCCGACATACACTCTAGCCTGACATACACACACACACACACACACACACACACACACACACACACACACACACACACACACACACACACACACACACACACACACACACACACACACACACACACACACACACACACACACACACACACACACAAATGCAGGGGTGTAAGTACTGTACTTAAGTACAATTTTGAGGTACTTTTACTTTACTGGAGTATTTCCAATTGTCTATACGTTTACTTCTACTCCATTACATCTCAGAGGCAAATATTGTATTGTTACTCCACTAGAATTATTTGAAAACTTTAGTTACTAGTTACTTTGCAGATATAAATTATTAGATATAAAACATACATTAACCACTTTAGCCCTATTTTATACCTAGGCAATGCGTCGCACCGCGACGTGTTGTGAGCTTGTAGATCTGCTATTTTCAAACATTTTTGTACTTATTTAAGTACATTTTGATACCAATACTTTTGTACTTTCAAGTAAATTTTGAATCCCGGACTTTTACTTGTAACAGAGTAGGCCTACTTCTACATTGCAGTATTGATACTTTTACTTAAGTAAAACATGAGTACCTTCTCCACCACTGCACAAATGCACACACAAACATTATTCTTTACTGTACTGTATGTGTAACATAAAACTATGCTAAAAAAACTAACATTCTCATCCTAATAAATGCATAATTCCCATCCCTTAATAACTTTAGTTTATCGTGCATTTCTTTGCAATCGCCATGTTAGTTATTCTTTCTCGTTCTCATTTAATATTATAATGGATTAGCAACTACAGGAAAATCCATCAGTATGACTGTAATCTATTATCTAAGGAACTTTTTGAATTAATTTGACGCAAAATCAATAAAACATTTCTGAATGGTGATGTATGATATGCAGAAGTTGGGTCAGTGGGTTTGCAGCAGTGTAGCACTCAACTAGGAAAAACACTCCCTGAATATCAAAATGCACATGCAGCAAAATGTCACATTGTATTGTTTTTAGTCTTCATTAGATATATTGCTATTTCTCAGCTCCACTGTTTGATGGATTCGTGTTTTCTCCTTTGTGTTTTTACATTCTGACATACTATTTGATTCATGATTAATGCTCAAAACTGACACGGAACCAGTGACAGCCCTTGGAATAAAAAGGATAGAAATAATGGTGGTGGGGTGGGAGCCAGTTTGTCAGTAGAGGTCGTCGCTATAGAAAGCCGATTGTAGGGTATAATACCTCTCATCCATCACTTGGTATTCCTTTGAGAGGGTCTGACCTGACAGCGATCTCTGGACTAGATGAGGATGAGGCCTGATTTATAATTTGTCGTACACCGATGTCACATGCCGATAGAAAATAGCCTACAAGCTTGTAGACCTGTTATTTTCGGTGGATCTGAGAGGATAATCGGGAGGGATGGCAACCCAGGACTATAACAGCAGTTTTTGTGTCTCGTTAGAAATGTAGTCAACCTTCTCCATTTTCCCCCCCTCCCATCACTTCCAAAATGTGGCCCTTAGGGGCATAGGCAGGGCCTGCTCTCCACCAACGCCATGCATCAGAGCCAGACTGTCAAGTGCGCGGCTCGCTCATTAAACTCTTGCTTGGTTGTTATGAACTGAGGACAGGACAGAATTTATGCAGCCGTCCGGGTATTGTGCGGGGGGAGAAAAAAAAGAGCATTTGAAAACTCATATTTCATGTGCGTAAATACAGGGGCTGTGAGTTACCGCAGTGCACAACATACTGTAGTAGAGAAACCTTCGGTCAAGCTGCTGTGCTGTGTAGCTTTGGTGTGGAAGTGTCTTTAAATCTTTCACATGATAAACAATTGGTCAGTCTTTTTATCATGCAAAGGATAAACTATGGGTCAGATATGGTGGTCTCTCTATTTCACGCACGCACGCACGCACGCACGCACGCACGCACGCACGCACGCACGCACGCACGCACGCACGCACGCACGCACGCACGCACGCACGCACGCACGCACGCACACACACACACACACACACACACACACACACACACACACACACACACACACACACACACACACACACACACACACACACACACACACACACACTTCCCGTTTGAAGCGGAAACCAGCCTGATTTTAAGTAGTGCTCTATTGTGAAGGCCCTGTGTTCATCAAAGGAGAGGTGCTGAATGCTAGAGAATACATTAACCAGGGAGGTATTCACCACCAGACACAGTGGAGAGCCTAGTTTCATCATTCATCTTGCTCTCGCTACTCGAGTGTTAGCCACTAGTCTATTGTCTAACAGCAGTTTGGCCATCTATTGTTTTTACATCTATTGTAAATACATTCAGATTGGTTTGGATAGGCCCACTTATTTTCTTTGGCTGACATAACAGGTGGCAACTAGCCCTGACACCTCATTATTCACCTCAGAAACTCGTAGGTTTTCCTTGAAAACAATACAGAGGACTATGGTTCAGTATTCAGTTCCATGGTCTGCTCCCAGGTTTCAATAAAATTGAATTCTGTGATTTATTTCAGAAGTACACAGTTGCATTATATAGAGCACACATCCTCATTCTTATTAAACTTGTTAATGATATAGTCACTGCTGTATTATGGTGGTGAAGCCATACTGAAGTTTCTGTCTGGATAGATTCATCAAATTTCTGTCTTCTGGGATCAAATTAAGTGAATTTAGTTTCACCAACCGAGACCAAGGCTCATTAAAATACACTGTTCGATTACACCCTTGAAATAGGGACTCACTAGAAAATTTAGTTTTTGGCAGCAACACCTATCTTGAATGACTGGTCGAATTTCCTTTAAATGGACTTCTACTTCTTTTTTTATCTTACTTTCTTTTTTTACGAGAGCTTCAGGCAATTACAAAATACCATATGAGACAATATCGGATAGTCAATGTTGCCTGGCTCCAGAAAAGAATCACTCTGGTAACCTCGTCACCCCTTCAAATTACTTCCCCACAAAAAAGTCTCCAACAAGTTTAAAGAAGGGAAAGTTAGAAGCTGCATAGTTGAGCCAGTCAATGGTAAACTTCAACGGCAATGTACATACTCAGAAATGTTACAGTATTTACAGTACTACTACTCTCAAGTACTTTGTATCAACACAGTATCAACTGCCATACAAACAGACTAAAGGACATATCGAATGACATCAGGCTGCTGAACAGCCTTTCCTTCCTTCCTTTTTTCCTATATGCATTAATGCAATCACAGTCACGCTGACCTGTCCACTGTGACTGTGTGTGTGTATGTTCAATCAGTATGTACTGTATGTATATACATTCACAAACATTGTATGTATATTTGAATGCACAATAGAACACTAGCTGTATATTTGACCTGCTGTATTTTGATTAAGTAAAACAGTGCCTTGTTTGTTTGTGTGCATGCGTGCGTGCGTGCGTGCGTGTGTCCGTGCGTATACCTATATACCGTATATCATAGGAACCTTGCTCAAAATAATTTCACCCATTCATTTGCACTTGGTGCAAACTTGTGACATGACAATAAAGTTTAACTTTTCCTGTCCACCCATGGTTCATCCACACACACACACGTTTTGGACCATCATTTAAAAAAGGACGATATGTACTACCCCGCCTCTCTCCTGGCAACTGAATAAAGCATGACCAACAAGAAAATACACATCACCACTGAACCATACACAAATAAGGCAGGTAGTATTCATTAAACGTGTCAAAACCAACATGCTCAACAGTACTATTAATAAGGGTCAGATTCCTTTCTTTGCCATTTCAAATAATTATACCAAGTGAGGTCCAATATGATTGGTGTAAATTTTTGAATTTACATCTCCAAAAAACTAAATGAGATTGTTGTTAATTAACATTTGAAAAGCATCAAACGACAGTACTAATTACTTGCAGAGTGTCTCCTGAGTGATCCATACGCATCTGTGATGCAATATCACGCACCAAGCCGCGTTCAGCTGCTGTAGCTACTGAACTGGTCGCTGTCGCTTCATTCAGTCACTTCAGACAGAAGTTGATAAATAGGGGCAATTAGAAACAGAAACAGGAGCATAACATTTTCTATGAAACATGCACGACTGTCTCCTGGAGATGGGATCGAAAGTTACGTATCATAAATGTCTTTTGATCTCATTGCTCAGAGGGATGGTTAACATTTTATCCAATAGCGCAGAAGCTGTCAAGTGAAGTAGGATAATTACAGTGTTTGGCATAAACAAGGTTGGACATTTATGATTTATGATTTATGAGGATTGTTACTGAGTGAGTGATTTTACTAGGGAACTGGAGTTATTGCAAAGGGTGCTCCTCTTGTTCTCACAAAATATCTCAATGCACTCGTTTTCAATTCACTTGCATGCATTAGTTGAATCAACTCATTGTCATAAAGATTCTTTATTTTTGGAAAATGTGTTTACATAGTCAGTTTGTATGTTAAAGACGGGGTGCCGTGATTGTCAGTGATTTTTTTCCCCCCTAAAACATAATCATCAGGTATTATGGTTATACTAGGAGGAAAAAAAAGTGTACAAAAATTGTTAAAATGATGTTTTTATGTGGACACACCTTCAGTTCATTAAGTATACCTGGTTCTCACCTTAGCACCTCCTCCACCACCTTAGCACCACCCACCTGTCCTAGTCCCTCCTCCTCCTCATGCCCACACCTGTTGTGCTATGATAATGAGGGGGAGGGTATATATTTACTATGTCACTAAAGGGCTGTTTTTCTATTGGCATCAAGGTTTCAGCCTCCAGGAAGAAACTCAAAATAGTCAGAGAAGACATAAAACACCATAAAAACACCACCAGGGGGCTTTATGAAGTTCTATCAACCTCATAGACACATGCAAAACAGAAAAAGTGCAAAACCATGGCACTACCTCTTTAACTATCCCTCAACCGGTCCCCCTGATGTATTGGAGTTGTAACAACATTCTAGTAATTGGCTAAACATGCTATACCACCGTTCAACAGTGTAGTTTGAGAACCTGGCCTGGGGATCAGGAAGAAGACTTGTCTTTGATACAAAAAAAGGGAAACAGAAAGTGTGTGTCAAGGCCCCCTTTTTATAGTTTTCGGTTATTCAGGCCAGTGGTTCTGTGAGAATGGCCCAATTAGCAGCTGGAATTAGGTGCTGGTACGAAAAGCTGTATTTATTCACCAAGTAAAAACAAAAAACAAGAAACGAACAGAAAGGCGCTCCAACTGGTGACATGGTGGTGTCCAGCTCTCTCACCATGTCCTACCACCAGCCACATCTGATGTTCACTGGCAGCATTTTATACTCAGCAGGAGATAATCAGTCTGGACTCCACCATGTCAAGCGGTATATTAAAGAATATACAACAAATACATAAATACATAAAATCCTGAATACTCATAAAATGATATTAAGAATCTCCATGAACTACATGTAAATAATGGTTCCTTCTTCTTCACACTAATACAACATAAAACAATATCCTTAGACATTCCAAATAAACATCACAACCCCCCTCTGCCACCCTAACTATGGTCCCCCAATTACACTGGAAGACACAGGTAAATGTTAGCGTCCAATCACACTTAACAATCAAACTCACATTATATTCACATTGTATTGCACGTCTCTATATTGCACACTTAACATATAACACTTCATTTTACACTTGCTCTTAAATGTAAATGTATTGCACTTGCCTATCATGAGTCACCAAACATGTTTGTATTTTTGGAACGTATCAGGGATGAGTGGCCAATTCATCTAGGAAAATGTACAGTAAGGTATACACACGTACACTTGTACATAAGTGAAAGTAAACAGTGTGAGCAAATATACAAGGGGGGATTTACAGATTGAATACAGTTTTTCACTTTTACTTGTCCTTGTTAAGGACTTTGAGACACCTCAGACGCTTGCCAGTGTTTGGTCTTCATAAACCTTTTTGCCCTGCTCAAGAACCTGCTTTCATATGCAGGTGTGCTTGGCCGATCACACCACTTTCTGCAGGGCTCGCAGATCCTGGGAACAAGCTAGTCCCACTAGACGGTGATGGCCCTCGTCAGGATGCTCTAGGTGGTAACAGAGTAGAATGAGTTCAGGACCTTCTCTGAGACCTTGAACTTCCTCAGCTGCCAGGCGGGGTACAGGGGTTGTCTAGACTTCTTTGCCACAGACTCTCTCTTAATTATCCTAGGTCCTATGAGCATTGTAGCAAGGGACCCCTCTCTCTCTCTCTCTCTCTCTCTCTCTCTCTCTCTGTTCACCTCAGATACATTGGAAAACCCTGAGTGTTCATTTAACTAGTGTATACATGTAACCAAATGGACCCGTAAGGGTACATGTATACTCTCTCAGAGTTATAATGGATATAACATAGAGGATTCTACACATATTCTAAAGTAGTGTGTGTGGATGTATTTAGATATCACCATTCACTTATTCTTATTTTGTTCTGCTGTGGGTGTCATTTACATTCTGCTGACTGTGCGGAAAAACAAAAAACAAAACAACAGTAAGGGAAAAAAATCACTCATGGAGAATTTATTTTATGTGGAGAAGGGTTAATTGGTTTGCTGTTAACTGTGTGCATTATGATTGGATGACTGTGGATTTGAATCAGACAATCATTGGCTGACTGTCAGTGTGCGTGTAACAGGGGAAGATTAGCATTTCTGCAAGTTTTCAGCACAGAGGATGGAGTGCCATGCCCTATAGCCTTTTCTGGTGTGTGTGTGTGTGTGTGTGTGTGTGTGTGTGTGTGTGTGTGTGTGTGTGTAGTTGTGTTTATACACACCCTTGTCTCTCACCTCCTGGTGTTGAAGTGGTGACTGAGTCAGCTGTGCTGTCAAGACTTAATTGGGTAATGTGCACGCACGCACGCACGCACACTCACACACGCACGCACGCACGCACGCACGCACGCACGCACACTCACACACTCACACACAGCATCCTCTCTCTTGTTCTATTCTCCTTTTCATCACGCATTTTGTTTCATACCAACAGCTAATTATGGTTCTGCCTAACTAGACCCATTCGAGCCATGTAACCATAGTTACTATATTATGCTCCATGTAGGCCTACATAGAAAAATAGAGCATAATTATGTTGTGGAAATTTACAGAGCATGGCCGAAAAAACAGTAAAGGCATAAAGACTTCTCACAAGCGACACATTTCTTCTTATTTCTTTAGTTTTTTATTTCTTTATTTAGCGTTTTACTTTTTTCTCCCCTATTAATTCCTCCCCACACACATTTCTGTTTGTTGTCGCTGCTGTATCCTACTGGTTCACCTGCCAGTAAGGAGCCCCCACCGGGAGGACGTAAAGCCTCCGTCCAATAATATAAAAAATTGAATTATATTTGTTATATATAATTAATTATTTATGATAATTGTGCTTATTGTTTATTTTTATTTATTTCCTTTCCTTTCAAATTGGCTGGCCTGGCACTGTCTGGTGGCCCCCACTTTGAAAACAACTGCTCTACAAAGCACTAACTTTCAATTTGGGTTATTAAACTCATTTCTTGTTATGACACGGACACCCATCAAGAGACCAAAGCTTTGTGAGCCAGAGGAGTTTTATGGTCATGTTTTATCAACCTTCACTTCAGTCGGAATTAATCCCTTCCTTTAGGAGTGAGGAAAGGCAAAGAGATTTTCATGTAACTAACGTGATATATCCTTGATAAATATTTACAATATTAAAAAGCCTTCTCTTGCATCACCTGATGTCAAATTATGCTGTAAATTGATTGTAGAAATTAAATCAAAATCCACACTGTTTCATGCTTCCCGTTTTAGTAAACAGCTATCAAATCTCTTTGTGAAATGGAAATTTTCACACGCTCTCCACATCTACAATATCAACACTAAGACATAGATGTATGCCTCTACTTGCATCAAAACATTTTCTCACTACCCCTATATGCTTTTGCAAGACATCTGTAGTTTGTTCTTACTGTGCCATATGTGAGGTATTTGGGGGTTTGTGGGATGCTTAGAGCTATAGTCTGCTCCGCCAATCAGACACATGGCGCACAATAAACGTCCTCAGTGTTAATTTATGTAACTCTGAGAGGCTGCAAATGTCCATTTGGTTACATTTAAACCCTATCAGAGTTAAATGAACGCTCAGGACTTTCCTGTGTATTTGCACATAATTTCAAGCCAATCCTGACTCAGCTGACTTGTCCATAGATCACTGTGTGCCAGCTAAAAGCTGTGGACTATGGTCTACAGCCCAATTTGAAATCACTACGGTAGTTAAATGGAACATAGAACTCCCCAAAAGAGCCAAAAATTACAGATTTTAAAAAAATCAATTGGGTGATAGGGTGAATCACTCATTAACTCACGCTCGTAAAAAAAACAGTTGTACAACGGTGTGTTCTGGCTGGGGTCACGAACGGAAGCAGATCAATAGAGAACCATCTTGTGTTGTGCTGCTTTCTTAGACAATACCCTTGCAGGCTTGTGGCACTTAGGAACAAATTAAGTGATCATTTGGTCCCCTGAGAGACATTGCTTTTTGTCCACCGTCATCAGTCGATATTCACATTATGTACAGTATCACATGATAGAAAGGCTGTGTGTGTGTGTGTGTGTGTGTGTGTGTGTGTGTGTGTGTGTGTGTGTGTGTGTGTGTGTGTGTGTGTGTGTGTGTGTGTGTCCGTGTGTGTGTCCGTGTGTGTGTGTGTGTGTGTGTGTGTGTGTGTTGAAGGGCCAAATGTGAAACCTTTACTTCATAGAGTGTGGAGCACAGAGGCTGTGCTCCAGTTAGAAAGCAGGCCTTGCCAGCCACCGCTTTGATATACTGAGCTGGTCTAAGCATGCTGCCTTGTTGTGGAGCGAATTGACTTCGCGAAATTATCAGGCTTGTATTCTGTTGTATATGTCATTCATTTGCTGTTCTTTTATTCACACATTATGAGGGAATCTCCCTTGTAATCAATAAATATGCCCTGCTCAGGCTAAAGGTAATTTCTGTGTACTGTATGTCGTCTATAAACTGGACTATAGGGTTTTATTGAACCATAGAGTGACAGGACCACACACCTGTGTGTGTGTGTGTGTGTGTGTGTGTGTGTGTGTGTGTGTGTGTGTGTGTGTGTGTGTGTGTGTGTGTGTGTGTGTGTGTGTGTGTGTGTGTGTGTGTGTGTGTGTGTGTGTGTGTGTGTGTGTGTGTGTGTGTGGGGGCGGTTCATCAGTGACATAATGTTAAAAGCAATTATCAGATTGTAGACGTTAAGCTGGGTGATAATTGCAAACCAGTGTCAGGTCGTCAATGACACGCATGCAAGTGACGGATGTCAGAGTGACAACCGCGCACACTGTACATCCCCACGCGCGTGTGCTAGGCTACGTGTGAAGGTGTTTGTTTGTGTGTGAGATGGAGGATGAAGATGAAGACGACAGTGAGTATAGAACAAAACTCTCTCCTGGATTGACACGTAGTTATGATGTTTAAAGAGAGCTTTCTTTATTTCTTCATTCAAAAATATCAATATGGACTTTTCAGCAAACTTTCTCACACCACAGAAATACTTACTTTGTATTTGTAAAGTCAATACATTCATTAGGAGGGGGAGAAAATAATTACGCAAGCCTATAATCAATCCAGTACAATCAATTACCACATTTTATGAAACACCGCCATGAACAGAGATAGGTAAAAGACTGATCAAAATAGGCCATTGTGTAGAAAAGCACAATGATACCAGCAAAAATGGCAGAAGCGACAAAGCGTATACATTCTCTGATATATCACTACAGTATATCACTGTGCTGTATGCAATTATATTCATCAGGACAGACAGTATAAATACATAATTAGATTTCATACAGTACATTACAGGTCTTATGGTAACACGTTTTAAAGCTTTCTGTCTAGCATGAACATTATGTACAGTGTACACACACACGCACTCACCTGCAAACATGTACACACTGACACACTCAGGGAGAGAGAGGAGAGAGATAGAATAGGCTACAATATTCTCCTCTAATCAATTTAGATTTAGGTAACATTTTAATATCCGGCTTACGAAATATGGAAACTGAATTTATTTTTCTTTGCCATTAGAGAGACATGTTATTGGAGTCATCCATTGCTTGCAACCCCCAAACCCTCCCACCTGCTCCTGAGGGTGTCATGTGGGAGATGAACAGAGTCACCTGCATGTGACGCCCCCCTCAGTCCCCCCCGTCCCTCTCACTCACCCTCCTACCTCCACCTCCACCACCATCAGCATCAGCATCAGCATCAGCATCCTTTGCTTTAATTTCTCAGCATGTATTTCCCACTGACTGGGGGGACAGATGCCAAAGGCCTGGGGCGTGTTCTCCATCTAAAGGTTCCACCAGCGCAAAATGTCACATTAACATGGCCAAAACACGAATGTCATGCGAATATTGATTTTGTGTGATGAACTCTCAAAACGAGACGAACACAAAAACTAGATCACTTTATGGATCGTTGTTTCCTAAAGATCGCAGTCTGATCCACTGAGGATTTGAACACACAGCTTGGTGATTACACACAATTAGATTTCACTGCACAGTAGAATAAGGTGCTACGGTTTTATAACTGTCTTGGGGTTCACTAAGTGATTATTGATTATTGATCATCTGTTGTGGGATTTGCCGTGGGATTTGCAGTTGGCAATTTGCCGTACATCTCCACTACATCATGAACATACAGTAAACATCTGACCTCCACGTTCTACTCAAGGTCCCTAACTGTGAGGGGATCAATATGTGATAATTAATGAAGGCTGTGTACAGTGTATATCTACAAAATGGAGACATACCAAGGTCTGCGATGCAATGTAAAGGAGACTGCCCTCATACGAACTCTTAGAAAAATGGCATAATGCATTGACATACAGGACGAGGAAAGAGATGGGGAGGGTACCTTGATGGCAGAATATGAGGGGCAGTTGACAATCTACTCTTCCCTGTTCGCAGTCATTTTGAGGACAATCAGTTTAGGAAATGGTGCAGTATGATTGCAGGACAGACTTGTTCAAGCCAGTTATGTACAAGACCGCACCAAAAAAAAGCATTTTGTATAGAGGGATATATTTACACCACCAGTAATATTTTCGATTGTGGAACAAATAGAAAAGCCAAAGTTAGCCTGCCCTATTCACCCGCTTGCCCCAGGTTTTCAATTGTAGACAATTATTTTCCATCACTCGCTTCATGGTTGCTATGGTGAGGGGAAGAGGCATACAGTGGTACTCTGCCCCCTTGCACGCATGCACGCGCGCACGCAAGCACCCACTGATCCCTCTATGGTGGTATTAAGTTAGATTTGCCCTTTGGCACTGTTCCATCCACGCTAGACAGATGAACACAGCTTATGCCCTTAGGTGTCTATGAGTAATACAAAGCAAGGTGTGTGTACGTGTCGATGTGTATTTGTGTGTGCCCGTGCCATGGGTGTGTATGCGTGCATGTGTTGCTGCATGCGTGCGTGTGTGTGTGCGTTTTCACATGGTTTGTTACCGGGCAGGATTGGGACTGTGTTGATTTATATGTCTGTGGTGGTGTTGGTGAGTAAATTCAAGCTTCCTCACTAAGCTGCCGTCACCTCAAGGCTGAGTGAGGCTGAAGCACACATTGTCATCCTAGCCTTGTGAACAAACATTTATTTTCAGGGAAGAAGAGATATTTGGCTGAGGTTCTATTCTCTTCTGTCTGTCTGTCTGTCTGTCTGTCTTTCTGTTTCTCTCTGTCTGTTTCTCTCTCTCTCTCTCTCTCTCTCTCTCTCTCTCTCTCTCTCTCTCTCTCTCTCTCTCTCTCTCTCTCTCTCTGTCTGTCTCTCTCTCATAAAGGATAAAGGAAATGAATACATTCATTCTGATAATGGCTTACAGTAAGTCATCAAGGACCATTCATATTTAACGTAGGACTATCTTCTAATAGCAGAAATGTCCCCCTCTTAATTACAGTAACCCTGGTGTCCCTATTTTTGGGGAAAATGTTCAAAACATTGCAAATGTAATTTTCTTAATATTCTTGTGAAAACAAAATTTCTAAAATAGTGAAAATAGAAAATCCACAAGCTCACAATACATAGCATCTCGACACATTGTGATTTTGTAGGTGTGCTTTTTTCGCTATTCATCGTGACGAAGTATATAGGGCTTATTAATGTGGAAACTATGATCAAAAGATTAACGACAGCTTGGAGCCACACCAGCCCCCAAGTCATATTTTTTGCGTTGACATTTTGTGCATCTACGATAACAGTCAAGTCTACCATAAATATGTACTTTTATTATCACCATGACAACAACAAGCAGAGCTCCTATTTCATCCTAAGAACTTTTGTGAACTTGGCTGCAAATGGCAACTTGTAGGCAACCTGTGCAGGCAGGCGAGCATATCAACCGGGCTTAAGTCCTGCTAAGCATGCCCCTGGAGACGCCGCTGCATATTTAACTGGAAATTACTGCACTGTTTTACGATTCTCGTGAGTGTAGTCAAAACTGTAGGCAGTGGACACACACACTGTGACCCAACTAGATCTTACTCAAAGATGAGATGAATAATGCCCACACACTGATTAGATCTCTTCCTATTAGAAATGTCTCCCAGCAGAAAGGAGTCACAGCTGTTGCAGTCTTCGTCATTGTGTGTCCTATAGAGAGTGCATAAAGGAACCAATGTCACTCAGAGGTTGATGTGTCACAAGGGTTCAATCTAGTTGTCACTTTCTAGCTCGGTTACAAATGGTGGCTCATAAAAGTCAATTTGGTGATACCGAAGCAACCGTCTGTGATCTTATAGTCGTAACTCATCATCACACGCCAGGCAATAGTTTCACAGGAGTCAGTAGGAGTCAATCACAAGCAGAGATCAGCCAGTGGTTTCAGGTTTCTTTTTTTTGCATGGAGAAAATAATAAACTTGACTTTTTTGCCGTTGGCTGCTGCTTGGTGAATGCTTGTTTTAAGTTGAACCACAACTCCATTTTCTATCAAACTATTCTATCAATCTGTAACGTCCTTCTCCTCTATGCTCTGCTTTGGCTTCCAATTCACCTGCTCATTATCTCTCAACGCCCACTTAAAACTCCCATCCCTGCTCCAACCTCTGCAACCCTCCAGGGTGGCTGACATTTCTAAAACTCAAAGAGTCCCAACGGGGGGCAGAGTTGGTCGCCGGGGTAACAAAACACCCACACGTTCTAGGCGGGGATGGCAGTAAGTGGTTCATAATTCAAGAGGAAATACAGATGGGCTTCCCGTTTTTGTCATATTGGTACACCAGCATCTTAATGCAGTGGGAGTTGGCCGGCGAGATCCAGGGGCTGCTTGTGATGGAGAAATTGTGGCTGGCGTAGAATGGTGCCGGCTGCTTCCGGCAGCGGAAGAAGGCGCGCAGCACGTTGGCCGCCATGCCTCGGAAGCGCTTGCTGATGAAACAGTATAGGAAGAAGTTGACGCCCGTGTTGAGCAGCGCCAGCATGTTGGCCAAATCCGTGAGCAGGTGGAGTAGTCGCCCAGCGCCTTGTGAGGTTGGTGGCGGGGAGTAGAAGTGGTAGAGGATCATGAGCGTGCGTGGCGCCCACAGCACGGCGAAGATGGAGGTGATGGCCAGCAGAATGGCCGTGGTCTTCCCGGTGGAGTAGCCCCGCAGGCGGAAACAGTTGCGTCGTCTGCGTAGCTTTCGTACGATGACGGCGTTGAGGGAGAAGAAGACGGTGCAGGGGAGGAGGTAGACGGTGGCACAGTGGGCCCACACCAGAACGTGCTGGGCCACGTTGCTTCTGCTGCCCTCCCCTCCACCTCCACCTCCATCTCCGGCTCCACCGCCAGCCTCCACCCCGGGCAGGCTGTGCCAGAGCTCGGGCCACCAGTAATAGGGCGCTGCGGAGAGCAGACACCCGACGTACACAGCCAGTATCACCCTGCGCGTGCGGGCCGGGTAGGACACGGTGTGGTAGCGCAGCGGGTGGCAGACGGCGATGTAGCGGTCGACGGTGAGGGGCACGGTGATCCAGATGGAGGTGTGGATGGAAGAGAACTCCAGCACCTGCACCGCCTTGTTGAGGGACGGAGGCAGCTGCCTGCCCAGGATGAAGTCCTCTAACAGGAAGTCGACAAAAACGATGAGCAGGAGTACAAGGATGTCGGCGGCCGCCAGCGCCAGGAGATAGTTGTAGGAGGACTTCTGACGACGCACAACCAGCTGGGACAGTATGATGACTGTCAGGATGTTGGCTAGGAGGAGGAGGAGGAGGTGACACAAGGATGAAGGAGAGTGATCGAGAGGGAAAGAGAATAGGAGGGGAAGGGAGAAGTAATTGGAAAGGAAGAAGTTTGATGAGGTGGGGGGTTGGAAATGGATTGGGCATAGGATTTGGGCAGAGGAAGAAAATGAGGAGAGTGAGCGTTATTGGGCAGGTTATTGAAAAGGGGGAAAACACCAATCCAGCCAACAACAAACAAATCGGGCACACAGAAAGCAATCACGATATAGCACAACACCTAGCACACAGAGAGGCAGTGGACACGTGTTGCTCCCATGCACGGGTTGATTATTTGCTAGCACAAATACAGGCATTCAAACGTATTATAAAATAAAATTATGGAAAGAAAACACACAAAGAAAGCACAAAAAGAGGACAACCAATCTTGTGAACAAGTTCAGACCATTTAGAACAGCAACAGAACCACACAGCAAGGGCCAACTTGATGCAACCTTTTCAACCTCCGCACACACGACAAACATGATTGTGTTTGTTCAGGTTCAGTTCTGCATTTACCAATATCCAAGCAGATCTGCTACTTCAGTGGTTCTGAAATATTTTCATGTCAAGGACCCCCAAATTGATACGTATTTGGCCCATTGGAAAGAATTTTGTTGTTAGATGAATAATTCTAAATGTCTGCAACTGTCTACTGTCTAATACCACTGTATGGTGGGGTTACAATGGATAGTAACCACTTTCACCCTGGCAATTAACGTTTTTGTGGCTCAGAAACGTTGTCATTGAACGTTTCTGGAGAAACGTTCAATGACAACGTTTTCCTTTGGCGATAGGGTTGCTATTTTGGGCATGTCATTGAAAAAAACAACAAATAAATAGCAGCTCTTCAACCGTACAAGGCTTTGTGAGCTTGTATATCTACTATTTTGACCCCAACCCCCCTCAGGGACACCTGGGGGTCCCTAGACCCCACTTTGAGAATCACTGTTCTGCTCTTTGAACTGTTCGATGTTGCCCACCCTTCTCCCCTGCTGAACCTGACTTTGACCTGACTTTCAACCTGCGGTATCCCTATTTGGGGCATGTTATAGGCACACATAACCCTAATGTTAACAACCACAATGGAATGCAATTTGTTATGTTTTGATATTTAGCTTTTTACTTTACTTTCATTAGTCTTGACATTTTCTTTTTTATTATTAAGGACTGTTACATGTTTTTATTGACTTTGTTACATGTGATAAGTCTTGTTATGTTTTGTTGTATGTGGACCCCAGAAAGACTGCTATCTTGATGGCAGCTAATGTGGATCCAAATAAATAAATAAATAAATAAATAGACAGCGGAGCCACAACAAAAACAAGGGGGGCACAATATGCAGCGTCAGTGTCTTCACAATCTGCTGAGCTCGCCACCTCCATACAAAATAAACAACAACAAAATAAAGACCCAAGGACAGCCTCTGCCTCGACTCCATCTTTCTCCCACTCCACTCATTCTCTCCTTTCTCTCTCTCTCTCTCTCTCTCTCTCTCTCTCTCTCTCTCTCTCTCTCTCTCTCTCTCTCTCTGTGCATCCTCCATCTATCTCATCTATTGGGTACCCCTCAATAAATAATGTTATACTGTAACTGTACATGATCCCTACACCAATTTGTCTGTAGCCCTGCATTTCCCCACTCCTACTACTTTTAACTATCTCATCCCACACATTTCTCTTGCATCCATGCAGTATGTACATGTAATGACACCGTCACCATCATGTGTTTATGTCAATTTAGTCTTTATGCCAATTCCCAATTTCCCCCCACACATTCAGACCCTATCACTGCTAACCGCTACAGGTGGTCATGTGAGAGGGTGAGCACGTGTCTCCTCCGACACGAGACGTCTCCAGCAGCTCCTTTTTCTCGTGACAGTGAAGATATTCACCAGGTGGACGTAATGCATGCAGAGGAACACGCTATCCTTCCCAGTACTATAAAGTAACTAAGCAGGCACATTTACTACTGTACTTAAGTACAATTTTTAATTTACTGGAGTATTTCCAATTTTCAGTACTTTTACTTCTACTCCACTACATCTGACAGGCAAATATTATACTTTTACTCCACTACAATTATTGCTTGTAGATTTGCTTTGTAGAATTTGATTATTATTACAAAACATACATTACCCACTTCAACTCTATATACATTTCGGCCATTTGAAAATAGCCGATCTACAAGCTCACAATGCAACGCATTGTGAGCTTGTAGATCTGCTATTTTCAAAAGATTTGTATACCTTTTATACATTTTGCATAATGGGTACTTTCTACTTTTGGTACTTTAAGTGCGTTTCTATACCAATATTTTTGTAATTTTACTCAAGTAAATTTTGGATTCCGAACTTTTACTTGTAACAGAGTATTTCTACATCGCAGTATTGATACTTTTACTTAAATAAAAAAATTAAGCACTTTTTCCACCACTGCTCCCTGATGAACAGGTGTCCCGAACAACCTGTAGGAGTCGCTAGTGCAGCAAAAGAGATCCTCCCTGCCCAGCTTCCCTGTTTATTTATGTAATTGCAAATGTTTCTCCATCTCCCTCTCTCCCTCTCTCGCATACATTATGCCATATCTCACACAGTTTCGCTTCCAAATTTGTGAATCTGTGTGGAGAGTCAAAACTTTCCTGATGATATCACTAAAGGCCACTACCAGTGTAAGTTTATTTCTGGACATTACCGGAGATTGTCCTTGTTTTTAACCAATAGTGTGCGTATAGGTGTATAGTGTATTCTTTAGTACAGTTTCTTCAAAAAGCTGTTCACTGCTATGGTGAAATTATGCTGATAAACATTCTGTGAGAATGAAAGTTGAGTAGGCTACATGCAATGCACCCTTGCGAAACTGCTCATTTCACAAACAAATACTGTATTGCTTTACTAGGAGCCATTCAAATTGGTGCAATCATCAAATCTCTTCTCTTTCCATTCTAGAGTCAGTACACTTGTTATTAGCTCCTGGGTGCTCTGGGTTGACATGACATCTCACTGGCCAAATTAAACGTCTATTGCTGACTCTGATTGGACTGCCAAGGCGTAGCTACCCAGTTTGTTTTCAAGTACTGAGGTGTTACTCTTATCCAATTCTTCTTGTTATGCACTCTGAGCTATCAATCACAACCAGTCCCAAGAGAGCTGAAGGCAGCCGTTGAGCAGAATTTTAATATGCCTGGAAAAATAGTTCCTCAGTTCCTGCTGAGTGACTTTTGGGCAATGTTGACTCAGTTTGTCTGGCTAGTCCTGTAACATTTGAATTAATATGCAAATGTAAACAAACTGTCTTAAGAAAGCAATTTCAGGAAAGTGGTCTGTATTTATGCAAAATATATGTCTGATGACATATACTGTAGTGAGACCAGTATTGTCCTGTAAGTGCCACTGGCATTGCTTTTCTGACTGGTTGGATGACTGTCAAGTCACTGAGAGTGGTGACAAATATTTGCAAATATTGAGGGAACTGTCAACAGAAAACCTGGTGTCGAACACATGGAGGGTCTAGAAGTCTAGAACGAGGTGTGTATGTATGTATGTATGTAAGTACATACATACAGCTCACTGCACTAGCCTCCTAGTATAATATCATGGAACAGAAACTTAACCACTTGCAACCTGGCGTCATTATTTTGGGCATGTCATTATAGGCAAAGGTTTTCAAACATTTTCAGCAAGTTAAAAGCAAATAGCATTTCACCACACGACACCATCATACGACCATGTATAAAATATGGATTATGTGGTTAACTGTCTCTACAATGAAGAAATACCAAAGTGAATGTGATGAATAGTAAAACATTTAGAAATAAATAATCAGTTAAGAACTTACAAGAGCTTACAGGTGAAGATTGCTATTTCCATTTAACCAAAGGAGATGTAGACCACCACCACACTAGACAACACTATCATT
>NC_139948.1:17605180-17665180 GCF_963454915.1 Gymnoscopelus microlampas
TCCTCCACCCCCTGAAGCCGTTACGTGGCAGTTCCCTTATAGCTGCCCTTTCACACCTGCAGCCCCCCCCCCCCCCACCACATGTAACCAGGTGGAGGGGTTTCTATCGTTGCCTCTACAGTGTGTGTGTGCTCATGTGAATCAAAGCATCTCGCTAAGCCCTCGGCCACTGAAAGTTCTCCTGTAGAGAGATAAATTAGAACAGCGGAGCAAATCCTACACAATAGGCCTCAACTATAATCTGTCGACTTGTTCTCTCTGCCCATCAGTCTCTCTCTCTCTCTCTCTGTCTCTGTCTCTGTCTCTGTCTCTGTCTCTCTCTCTCTGTCTCTGTCTCTGTCTCTGTCTCTCTCTGTCTCTCTCTCTCTCCTCCACTCTCTCAGTGTCACCCACTGTTTCTTTCGCGCTGGCGGTGTGCATCTAGAAGGAGAGAGGGTTGACGTTGAATAGAAATAGGTGTGGGGAGGGGGATTTTTGTCTGTCATTGGCTGGGTATTATTCTGTGTGGGCTCCCCAGTGAGACGGGTCCTTCCACAGACACACAAAGGGGATCCGTGCTGAGCTTGACATTTCCATTTAGCCCAGGCCAGCTTGCATCGGGCTGCCCATTCATTTCAATTGACTCCCAGGCCTTATGCGCGTGTCTCTGGGGCTGCATGGGAGAGAGGAGCTGCCCGGCTCTGCTCAGCATTCTGGGGGCATCAGGTGACACACAGACAGCTCATCTCAGTAGGAATTTGTTTGCTTGTCGGGCAGAAACCTCCTATCTCCATATTCTAATTTGTTGTGTTTTTTTCCCTCAAAAATCAACGCCCTACTTGATCATAGAGCGTCACACAAAAGTAGCAAAAGTAGCAGATCTGCGATGCGTTTCGAGCTTGTCGATCTGCTACTTTTGCTATTTTTGAATTTGAATCCTGAAAATAAACAGTTTTGTTCATATTGTGTGAGGTTTCCTACCCCGACAGTGACGAATTGAAACGGAGAGGGATGCACATTCACACAGATACACAAACAGGTACATGCGCATGGGTGCACATAATCACACACCTGCACGCATGCGTGCAGGTGTGCGATTATGTGCACCCATGCGCACAATGTAGGAATGATCTGTTACGTTAAAATCCTGCAATTCAAAACTTTACTCGAGTAAAAGTACAAACGTATTGGCATCAAAATACTTACTGAGCTAAATGTAAATGTATCTCATTATACAGAATGGCCCATTTCACAATCATGTTATTGGATTGTAATTAGTAGTGCATTAATGTGTTCATCACTTTTAATGTGGCAGCTGGTAAAGGTGGAGCTGATTTTAATTACATTATGTGCTGCTGGGTAGCTTAACCTCTAAATACATCATCATTTATCAGTCAATGTATGTTTTGCAGTAACTAACACTGTGTCACATAAATGTAGTGGAGTACAAAGTACAGTATTTGCCTCTAAGATGTACAGTAGGGTAGTAAAAGGGTAAAGTATCAAATAAATTGAGTAAAATAAATACTCACTT
The DNA here is from genome assembly GCF_963454915.1 of Gymnoscopelus microlampas. Classification (NCBI taxonomy): domain Eukaryota; kingdom Metazoa; phylum Chordata; class Actinopteri; order Myctophiformes; family Myctophidae; genus Gymnoscopelus; species Gymnoscopelus microlampas. The sequence goes on from NC_139948.1 coordinate 17,606,694, forward strand.
TCTTTTCACTTTTCCACACACACACACACACACACACACACACACACACACACACACACACACACACACACACACACATACACAAACACACACGCTCCCACACGATTGGTGTGCATGGTGTGCACATGTGCGTGTGTTCGTGCATGTTTGTGACCCCCCCCCCCCTGCTGTTCATCTAATATAACGAGTGACAGGACCATTGACGTTGTTTAGCGGTTGAAGAGGCGGCGCGCCGTGCTCCCTGAGGTGTGTAACAAGGGCTGACTCATCCCACCGGTAAAGGGGGACGTGTTCAGACCAGTTGCCGGTAAACAACACTTCAACGCGCCGCAGTTTAACCCCTCGAACTCCTCGAACCCCCCCCCACCCCCCCAACAAAACAAAACACCCATTAGGTGTAGAGGCATCTTCGCCCGCACCAATCAATAGCCTACGACATGTCCCCACATGTCCCCACGGCCCCTCTGGCCTCACGACATGTATGGGAAATGGATGTGCAGTGAGTGGTAGCTGGAGGGGGGGTGATTAGGTTGGGGGGGAGAGAGACATTTGTAATTGTAAGGATTCTTTTCTGCTTGAATCGGAGCTGGACAGTAGCTGCATTTTAGCCACTTGAACCCTCGCATCCCTATTCGGGGGGAATTCGTGGAAATAGCTGATCCACAAGCTCACAACACATAGCCACTTGAATCCTAGAATCCCTATTCTGGGGGAACGTTATAGCTGAAAATAGCTGATCTACAAGTTCACTACTCATCGCGTTGGGACACGTTGGGAATTTTGTAGATCGGCTATCTCCGCGAAGATTAGTGTATACTTGCAGGGGTTCTCAGAGTTGGGTCCAGGTGCCCTCAGGGTTCCCTGGGGGGGGCCAAATGGGCCGTTACAGGTTCCATTTGTACACTCTCAGAGTTATGGGGGGTCATTGAATGACTGGTGTATGGCAAAAACAGGAGGGGGTCTAGTATATAGCCCTTGGGAATCCGGTCAGTAACGTATAGGGTTTAAGTGGTTAGACTGATGGAGAAATTAGACTAGTGGAGAAGACGAGCGAGGGTGGGAAAGCCAGATGGACAGGAAAGACACCGCGATCTGAAGGAAGGTCGCTTGAGTTGAAATGAGAGAGCGTGATTGAGAGCGAAGGGGAACGGAGGAGAGGATTAGATGGGAAGACAGGATGAAAATGAGAGGTGTAGAGTGGGAGGGAAGAAAAGAAGAGGGGAGAAGAGAGTAGGAAAGGAGGGGAGGTGGGGGGGTTGCATGAATATCAAAGCTTGCTTCAAAGGTCACTGTCACTTTGTACCTGACGACAACCCCTTTTGTCTTCTCAAAGTGTCACATTGGACATAAAGCAGGACGATTCCTTAATTCCCCCGAACAAAGAGCAGCAGCACGTCGCTGCTACAACGCTGCCATCTGTCAAACACAGGCGACGAACGTCAAAATCGAACACCAAAACAATATGACGTTTTGATTCATACCCCTTTCATGCCTTTGTTTTCATCAAACCTGAATTTGGTCCCAAAACAGCCTTCAACTTGAATATAATAAATGTTTTAGAATATAATAAAAGTTAGTCAAATCAATCGATGACCGGACTAGCCTCTACCTCCCTCTTTCACTAGTTATCTAGAGATAACCTCTGTGAGAGAGAGCTGACCTGTGATCACACCTGAGTGCCAACGTGTGAGGAATGAACAGGGAGAACTGGGATGGTAGAGATGTTACAGAAGCTATACTGTACTATAAAAAGAAGGGGAGTGAAGGTAGTTTGAGGTTGAAGGACCATACCGGCGTCAAGGCTTTATTTTTAGATTTCACATTTTCTTTACATTTTTGTCCAAAGTCAGTTAAAATGCTACTGAACTTACCTGAAAAATGTTATCAATGCTGGTTAAACATCGGACTCTGTGGATTACTGTAGTGCGGGTGGTGGTATACCCGCACATACTGTAGGTGTCATATGTGTTTCCGCAGCCTTTGGGTAACAGGGGACTACAGTTATATATAGAGCCTAATCTATGGTTAATAAGGGTCATTTTGTAAATCAATCTCTTCTCCATGGACTATTTTTGAGTTTAACCACATGAATCCTAACACCCCTATATATTCTGGGCATGTCCTAATAGACGAACATTCAGCAACAAAATAGCTAAATTGCGTCACGACAAATTGTGTAGATATTCTCGGCAAAGAGATTTGGTGTAGATTGGTTACTGCCAGCAAAGATATTTGGTGTAAAAGGAGGGGACCAAGTAAGTATAGACTCCTGGGGGGCCCCGGTCAACGAAGTATATAGGGTTTACGTTTTTAATCCATGCTTTAAAATGCATTAAAACACTACGGTAACGTTACCTTGTGTTGGATTAACTACTGTATATGCCGTAAGCTTTTGAAGCTGAAATCTGAGACTTAAAGGTTGGGTAAGTGATTTGCGTTGGTTAAAATAATTGTTAAATAGCTCTATATTCTGATAGTACTCATTGCTATAGAGTGTTTGTTCAGTATTAGGAGTCTCCTTGTCTCTCCACCTCTTTATTAAACAGAAAATGCATTTTCGTTTCAGTTTCAGTTTCATTTCCAATTTTATCCAACCAGGACAGAGAACTCAATCAGGATACAGATTAAACAAGTGAAATTGGAAGTGATGACACTAAGAAATGAGCAGGCAAAATTGGAACTGGAACACTATACAAATTAAGCTTAAAAATGGGTACTTTCTCCTGATTGGCTGAGATTTTGACACCTACCAGAAAATGTATTTACTGTTTATTAAAGAGCTGGAGAGACGGGGAGACTCCTGTTACTGAACAAACACTCTATAGCAATGATTACTATCAGAATATAGTGTTTTAACCTTTTAACAAAATACTTTTAGTTTTAACCAAAAAATATCACTTACCCTACCTTTAATAACGCATTGTTTTAATGGTAGAGTATGTTAACAGAATATAACTGCACAGTGGTGGAGCTGTATCTGCAAACTGTTTACCATACTTCCTTGAAATTCTAACCACAGGAAGCTGCATTGGGAAATGGTTAGCAGTAATGTCAGGTGATGGCTGCTTTAAGCAGTCACACCTGGCCTGAGTTAAACTAATTAGACACTGAGCTGAGTGTGACTACACACCTTTTGTGCATTGAGCTAAATGATGTCCCCCCCACACACACACACACACACGCGCACACGCGCACACGCACGCACACACACACACACACACACACACACACACACACACACACAGCCTCTGTTATGACAGGTTGATGTTATCTATGTGACATTTCTGTGTGATGAAACCTACTTGACAGTCTACCCAAAGCATCTTGATGTCTGTAACCCACCGGAAATAAAAGATAACATTGGTCCAAAATCCCCCTGTCATTTCTTCCCAATATTGAGTTGACTCTGTCACATTAGTCTCAGTCAATGGGATAGTAACTACCACCAACAATGTGGAATTCCATGCTGACAAACTCTGTTATTCATGTTTAATAGGCCCATAAGCAATAGTAATGTGACCTTGTGGCCTCCAGTATCGCTTTTTATGAGACTCCTGTTCCTGACCAAAACATGAGCAGGAAGAGCGGAAGGAGGAGTAGGAAGATGAGGAGGAGAAAAGATCACAGATTGAAGCAATCATTAAGGAGGGATATTGGCCAGCTGGTTTAGATTAACACATTGTCCAGAATGTGACTCTCTAATTGTCATTAGATTGATATATTGACAGAATGCCAAACGACATTTAAATTGTTATTTAACAGTGATGCATTGCGCTGAAGCCAAGAAGACACAATGTTTCCCGCCATGGTGACAGCTTCTATATGCTGTCAACTGCAAACTGAGTCAGGTCTGTCACTGCATCAACAGGCTAGCCTGATTTATGGCCTTAAAAAACCCTCCCTTCCTCTGGCCTCTCAAGCAACCCGCCGCCGTCCTCTCTGACATGTCCCTCCCCTCCTCTCCCTCGCTCAGCTCCCCAGATGCACACCAGAGAGAAGCCAGACCAAAGCATCCTGCACATCTCATATTCACTGATAACTATAGAGTCCCCTAATATTCATTCTTCTCTTTTTCTCCATTTTACCATCCTCTCATCCTGACACTTTCCTCTCCTTTTCCGTGGCACCACCCGTGGTCATTGGTCTCATCTCGTCTTCCCCTTTGCTTATTGGTCTCCACCATCTAATCCTCTGCTCCACTTTTATTGTGATAGCATCTACAGTATTAACGAGGTCCTCCACACTCTTGATACCCTCCCGCACGCATGCAACCCACGCACACATATGCATGTGCACTCGCAGTCGCACACGCACACACACGCACACGCACACGCACACGCACGTGCGCACACACACACACACACACACACACACACACACACACACACACACACACACACACACACACACACACACACACACACACACACACACACACCTGACACACACCATCTCCCTGGTCATCCTGATCTCATGACAGGGTGCCATATTTTGATGCTTGGGCAGGTACCTGTGGTGTCCGCATCCTGTCACTGAGGCTACCTTTTTGGGTCCTCTTTTTTGATGGTGGAATGTCGACATCATCGACTCAATGTAGAATTTAGCAATTTCAAAGTAAAGATTAGAGACGGTCCCGACCCTATCGGTATGGAATCGCTGCCTTAAGGAATTAATTTGAAAGATAAATGTTAGTGTAGCTTTGTAACTTTTTATGAAGAGTAGGCTTTGTAGAGTTCATGAAAAGCATAGTCATACCTAGATCGCCAAATGTAACATCAAAAACATGTTGAGAGTGCTGCAGTACTCAAGTACTCAACAATGCAATGCAAGCTATATATTTACTTTAGTGAAGCATGGCTATTTCCGAGTAGTTCAATTCTCTGTTAATTTAACTGAGTGTACCAAATGGACCCTTAATTACAGGGCCATTTCCATTTGTACGTTCTTTGTATTGAATTAACACTGAGAAATGGTACAGTGTAGAGAAAGAGAGAGCGCGGGTGCGCGATTAATTAAAAATGTAGCGATACATCTCAGCCCTGTCGTCTGCAGCTCTCTCATTTAGGGCTTAAGGGTGCTACTTCACTGACTTTGCTATTATTAATCTCTCTGTCCCCCCCTCTCTCTATTATACCGCGCTGATCTCTCTCTCTCACTCTTAACTCCACAATTCCTGCATGTGTGTCCTTGTATTCGTCATCCTCTCATCTCCTGTTGCTTAGTGGATTTCTATCTCATCATTTTCTCTGGGTCGCACAGTAATTATGTCTTGCCACTTGACCTGTGAAATCCCAATTTCTCTCCCCTTTACTGTCAAATCTATACAATCCTCCCCTCATCTTTTTTTTCTTTGATCCCTCTTTCAACCTTCATTTTAAAGGTCATGTTGTTGAGTATCCCACATGAGTGTACTATGAAAACATTGCTGTTAACTAATGAAATGGTTGGTATTTGCAATGCAGTCAAATGTGTCCAAACACATTGATAGCTCATGAAACATTCATATTCACAGTCCAGGTCAAATGAAATGGACTGTGTCAGAATGATTGATTAAGCTGAGCTTTCCACTACTACGTAAGTGCTCGTCCGCTGCACTTGAGTCCAACATTCATTCAGACAGTAACTGTTCGGATTCCATCACAATCTCAGGTTACTGTTACTCCGTGATTAAACAAACCCACCTCAATCACATTTGTAAAGACGACTCAGCAGAACGATCAAATAAAACTCCTGTCCGCCCGGGAGGACTTGAAAAGGTGGTAGACAGAATTGATCGTGCAAAGGCTCAGTTTGCTATCAGAGAAATAATTGGACAAGAGCAAATCAGGGAAGGGAGGAAAAAAAATACTTTTACTTTTACAAGACTCAAGACGATGGAGAAACTGCAGTGCTTGGCATACAAAACACTTTGCAATCACTTTGCATTGCAGATTTCATCTGATTCACAAACAGCTTACTGTACACTGTATTTCCTTGATCTTTATTGAAGGAAAGTGATCCAATCTGATTTTTGATCATTTTTGACCAGTTCTGACATTGTTCGCCTATAATGACATGCCCAAAATAGCAATGCCAGGTTTAAACTGGTAAAAAAGAAAGAAAGAAATGAAAACAAATAAAAATAAAAATAAAAATAAAAATAAAAATAAAAATAAAAATAAAAATAAAAATAAAAATATGTCTGAATCTGTAAATGATTTGGTTAGATCCCAAAGTGAGACCAACATTACTGCGCACACGGCTTTTCAGCATCTGAATGTCAACCTCTGGTCAGACATCAGGACTTTTCCCTTTCATTTGACCCCTGGGCTCTGGCTATTTCTGTTGGTCTGTCTCTTATCTTTTTCGCCCTTTTGGTCTCTATACCTTGTCCCCCTCCCCCCCCCCTCTCTCTCGCTCTCTCGCTCTCTCTCTCTCTCTCTCTCTCTCTCTCTCTCTCTCTCTCTCTCTCTCTCTCTCTCTCTCTCTCTCTCACACACACACTTGCACACACACACCTGTTTGTGGCCCTTTATGAGTTGGTGGCCATACATCACACAGTAGGGTATGACAGAGGAAATATAAATGGGTCTGACAGTGAGTGGAGTAATCAGTCAGTGGTCACAGACACGACTGGAAGCATCATTAATGCAGCAGGTCTGGAACTAAAGCACGCACGCACGCACGCACGCACACACACACCCCCCCCCCCCCCCCATACACACACACACACACACACATCCCAGAGGTCAAGTCTGAGTCATTGCTTACATGGTCAGTCTCTCGCACGCACGCACGCGCGCGCGCGCACACACACACACACACACACACACACACACACACACACACACACACACACACACACACACACACACACACACACACACACACACACACACACACACACACACACACACACACACACACACACACACACACACACACACACACACACACACACACACACTCTCTCTCTCTCTCTCACGCTTCTTTTTATCGCAAAGTCTCAAAAATGTAAACACAAACTCCGACAGGCACAGACTCAGACAAACACACAAAGGGGAACACACAAACTGACGTGACCGCCACAAGGTCAGTGACAAATCGAACAGTAGACCGATACGCCAGAACAGCTGTGGACAAAACACCTCCGCACAAACACAAACACGCAGCACACACACGCGTTGACCAATGCATGCTGAAGCAACTCCATCAACAATGCACATTTAACACAGACGCAGATGTGTGAACATGCATAGACAGACGCAAAAGCACACAAACCCGCACGCACACAAACCACACACACACACACACCCTACAGCCTCCACAGACTCACTCACCTGCTGCACACATGCCTAATTTGTCTTACCTGGCAGGCCGAGACAGAGCAGGAGGCTGTAGTAGATAACCGGCAGTGGTCCGAGCGGGCATCCCTGGGGTGTCTCAGGAGGTTGCTGCCCCAGGCTCCAAGCGCTGCTGTTGGGGGACAACATGGGGAAGATATGGCTGTGTTCCATGGTCTCCTCTTGCTCTTCCTCAGCTCAGATCAGCTCAGCCTAGAGATGCTCACATGCGCTGCCGGTTCGGGAGGAGATGGTGCTGCTCTGTCCTTGGGTGCCAATCGGCGTGTACATGTGCACATCTGTCTGTGCAAGAGCGCAAGTCTGCATGTGCATGTGAGAGCGTGTGAACGAGAGGAGGTGCGAGGGACACAGAATGTGAGAGACAGACAGACAACAGAGCTAGGGGAGAGATGACAGAGATGATATGTGCCACAGGGTGATGGAGGGAGAGTGGAGCGGAAGGTGCGGAGAGGTGAGTGTGAAGGCAGAAGTGGAGAGGGGAGGATGCCTCGCGAGCGAGTGAGTGAGGGGGAATGAGAACGAGTCGAGAGAGAGAGACGAGAGAGAGAGAGAGAGAGAGAGAGAGTGTGTGCAGGAGGAGGAGAGAGAGGAGGGAGGGTGGAGGGAGGGATGGATGGAGGGAGGGTGAGCAAGGGCACAGGAGATGTGAGAGTGAGCTCAAAGTGAGGAGGATCGGGAGAGGGGAAGGACGGCCGGAGGGGAGTGGAGGTGGAAGGATGTCTGGGACGTGTGATGTGTTAGGGGGGGACATGTTCTCCCATGTGAGGGCTGTGTACACAAAAGCGTGATGAAATTGAGGGGAGGACGGGGTGACAGATGACAATAGATAAATTGAGTGACAGGGTGATTGGGGAGAAAGATAAAGACCAAGCTGTGTGTGTGTGTGCGTGCGTGCGTGTGTGCATGCGTGCGTGCGTGCGTGCGTCCTTGTCATGTTGTCGGCAATTTGGGACCACGTGCCTCCTTTGATTGTGCATTCGTCGCACATGCTCGGATACACGTTCAAGGTCACGTAATGCAGCTGTTAATGAATGTTTTTTAATGTGTTTCCCACAAGTGGCTATGGTATTTTAAGAGGGATATGATTACATTTAAATTGACGTTGTACGTCAACATGCGGCTTCGGGTGTGTAAAATTACTGTTTTCTTGTGACTGCTTTCACATTTGTGTACTTTTTTCATACTTTATCCGACGCAAGCGTACATAGGTCAGAAAAGCAATGGACATCAGTAATAAACCATGGGGTCTGCATGCAAAAGCTTAGTATAGCCACAACCGAAAGGAGCCCTCTGGGAGACACAATAAACGACAGTCACACAAACAACATTAACCCTGGAGTCCCTATTTTGGCCATGTATTATAGGTCAACACTTTAAAACATTTTCAAAAATAGCAGATTTACAAGCTCACAACGCTCGTAGATCGGCCATTTCTGCCAACACAGCACCAGCGTACGACAAAGTAATGTGGTTAATGTTACAGGTTACCTGCGGTTAACATAGGAATAGACAGGAGGTACAGTGAAGTGGTGCTGAGTGTCGGACAATGGGGGCAAGTGTCCAGTGAGATATCAAGTCCTTCTGGAGGGCTATCAGCCGTGACTCTCTACTAGTGTCGTCTCAGCACCACTACAGCTACACTACCACTCCACTACTCGAATGACGCTGATCCAAGCTTCCAGCTCCAAGTGTGTGTGTGTGTGTGTGTGTGTGTGTGTGTGTACGTGTGTGTGTGAGAGAGAGAGAGAGAGAGAGAGAGAAATCTGGGTAATAATAATTTATGATATTTGGAGGAGAAAAACAAAGAGTTTTGTAAAAAAGAAAATGACCCGTGAAGGTCCATTTTTAACACTGATTTATCTGTGTAGAAAGGATTGCGTCGCCTTCCACGTATGGCCTCTCCAGCCTACTCCGTCCATCGGAAGCCGATGAGTGTTACAGGTATAATTAATCATGCCTAGATGCTTTGCAGTGACCAGCCTGTTGGTTTCTCATACCTGTTACAACAACGCTATCAGCTGAGAGAGAATGAGAGAAAGAGGGAAGGAGGAGGAGAGAGGCGTAATAGCGAGGAAAGGAGTAATCACACGTTCTTAATTCCTTTCTCCTACATGGGGGGAAAAAGGGCTTCGGGGAAGGAAGGGAGGGGAGCGCCACAATTAAGTGATGAATAAAATATAGCGCGCTGACGTGAATTGATCACAGAGGGATGTGGGCCAAAGGAAGGCGATTCTTCAAGTAGCTATAGCATAGCCCTGAAAGCCCCCCAGAGGGGCAGCGCTAGCTTCCTTTCTAGTACTTAATGCAACACCATTATTGGTCCTTGTCAAACAAACTTAATTACCTAAATCCTTTGACAGTATCCTTAAGTTTCACTCCATGGTACGGCGGCGGTGGCGAGCAACTGAAAATAGCAGATCTACAAGCCTCACATCGCGAGGCGTTGTGAGCTAGATCTGTAATTTTCAGCATGCAACACCGATGCACAATGAAGTATAAATCAGACTTGAATCAGGTATGACTGTATTAGGAGGGAATTATTGATTGCGGGGGCAACAGTGCATAATTAGATTTTGAAGTGTGGTTATTACAATATGTTCTTGCTGAAAATGTGATGGCCCAAAGCGTGTTGGGTGATATTCGTTATAAAGTCAGTTATGTAGTGTGTGGTCATAATTGCCATTAACCTCTCATTGCATCCTGGGAGATCTATGTGTATTTGCAAGCAGTTATGAAACTGCAGCTGGCGGGTGGCAGCAAAAGGTGTGAGGTGGTCATGTGTGTGTGTGTGTGTGTGTGTGTGTGTGTGTGTGTGTGTGTGTGTGTGTGTGTGTGTGTGTGTGTGTGTGTGTGTGTGTGTGTGTGTGTGTGTGTGTGTGTGTGTGTGTGTGTGTGTGTGTGTGTGTGTGTGTGTGTGTGTGTGTGCGTGCGTGCGTGCGTGCGTGTGACACAGTGAAGCTGTCATCCCCTCATAGTGCTATGGCCTATTGATGTGACCTCCATCTACCATACTGATATCTGTCTTCACCGGAGGTGTGTGTGTGTGTGTGCGCGCGCGCGCGCGCTATCTGTGTTTGTTAGAGTGATTATCCCATTACATCACCATTAGCCATCTCATCTGGGGACCACAGACTGTGGCAATCATACTAAGCTTAAGACACAGGCGTACACACACACACACACACACACACACACACACACACACACACACACACACACACACACACACACACACACGCAATTAAATGAAACTATAGCCAATAAATATATATATATATATATATATATATATATATATATATATATATATAGTTCAAAGGTTGGACAAAGGTTGCACAATATTTAGGTGTCTGTAGAGATTTAGGAACTTGAATTGAAATCAATTGAAGATCCACATATTCAAAAGAGGTCTTCTTGCTTTAGCGGGAATCATTAAACAAAATGTCAACTCCACCTCCTTTCATATGCACTCTAACTTCACTCAATAAAACTGATGTTTGGAGGCATTGCTTCAATAAGAACAGCTGCAATGCTACCTTGGTCTAACCAACATAAAATCAATCGTCCTATATTACAATTGGCAAGCGGGAGGGTGGCTGACCTCTGACGTCACTCTGACACAGCCACAACCTAAGTACCCAATGCAGCTCCGCCCAAATATGGAGTGTGTTGTCTAACCTCAATGTGTTGTCATGGCATCAGCTGCAAACAAATCAGTCAGCTCAATATATGGGCACAAAAGGGGGCATTTACTGATGACATCAGCGATATCCATTTATGGGCATAAAAGGGACAAAGACTGAAAGATACAGAGATCCGGTTGTCCAGAGCCACAGGTCCGACTGCTATGGTCATGTGCATATATGGGGCCGACCGACTTCAAACTCAACGCGTGCAGCTGCAAGGACTTGAGGGAGTGCGGTACCCGCTGTCGAGTAGTTCGGATATCCAGTTGTCCAGACCCGCCGATCCAACCAATATGCCCATATAAGGGCAGTCCAATATATGGGCATAATACTGATGACATCAGGGATCTCCATATATGGGCATAGAAGGGACAAGGACTGACAGATACAGATATCTCCATATATGGGCATAAAAGGGACACAGGTAGAAAGACAGAAACAAACATCTCCATATACTGTATGGGCATAAAAGGGATACAGACAGATGGGTACAACGGGTAGCCCCCAACACTATGACTCAGACATATTGGTCGGATCGGCAGTGCGACGTACGCGTGAGGGCCACGAAGCAGCCCGAACCTCTAGTTGATTAAAAGGAATTTTACTGCCAAAGACCTGACGTTTAATAAATCTAGATTAAGTGTGAAGTATGATCTGCCTAGTTCTTTGGGACAGGTTGTGAAACTTGTGGAGGATGAGGAATGGAAGCTAAATTTGATACATTACCTTTACCTTTCTGTGTGAAGATGAGACGTTATCCAGGTCATCAGACAGACACCCAAGGTCTTGCACCAGTGTAAATCTGTTATCCAGTTGCACACTTGATTGTTGGGAAGTTCTCCCTTTTGCAGCAGTCCATGGTTGAAGAGGGCTTGAAGAGGCATTATGCCTGGATGGAAGTGCAGGCCAGTCGGTTGCATAATAAATTTCAGGGCTTTGAGTTCTGCCTGTTACTCTGCCTTTCATTTCCATGGGAGATTAATTTCTCTTAGGCTTTGTACAAAGAGAGTTCTGGGAAGATCTATTACCCGGCACACAGCCCGTCTGTTTCTTGGGAGTCATGTTGGTGGTAATTAACTGCAATAGCACAGTATCGTCCACTGTTTTGAGCAAAGTGGTGTCGTTCCCACATAGTCCATTCACTTCCACTTTCACGTTCACATAAAATTAGAACAGATAGGTATAAGGGCTACTGCACCTAACATATTAGAAGATTAGAACAGATAGGTACAGTAGATAACTATTGAACCTAACATGTATAAGATTAGAACGGATACAGTAGGTAGATGACTATTGAACCAAACATATAGAAGATTAGAACAGATAGGTAGATGACTATTGAACCAAACACATAGAATATTAGAACAGATATGTAGATGACTATTGAACCAAACACATAGAATATTAGAGCAGATATGTAGATGACTATTGAACCAAACACATAGAATATTAGAACAGATATGTAGATGACTATTGAACCAAACACATAGAATATTAGAACAGATAGGTAGATGACTATTGAACCAAACATATAGAATATTAGAACAGATAGGTAGATGACTATTGAACCAAACACATAGAATATTAGAACAGATAGGTAGATGATTATTGAACCAAACACATAGAATATTAGAACAGATAGGTAGATGACTATTGAACCAAACATATAGAAGATTAGAACAGATATGTAGATGACTATTGAACCTAACACAATGAAGATTAGAACAGATAGGTAGATGACTATTGAACCTAACATATAGAAGATTAGAACAGATAGGTAGATGACTATTGAACCTAACATATAGACCAGGGGTCCTCAACAGGCGGACCGCGGTCCGTTTCCGGACCGCGGGGCACCTCTCTGTGGACCCTGGGAAAATTATAATATTTTTTTTTTTTTTTTTTTTTTAAATAACTATAACCCTAACCCTAAAACCGAATTAAAGTAAGAAAAAACGGGGGAAAAGTACCCGAATCCGCCCAAATCTGCGAAAAAATCGCGCGCGCGGGGGGCACATGCGCGCGCGTGCATGTGCGGACCCTAGCCTTATTCAAAAACGGATTTGTGGACCTTCAAGATTTGTTGTTGAGGACCCCTGATATAGACGATTAGAACAGATAGGTAGATGAACCTAACCCTAAAAGATTGGGAGAGGGCTGGTGAGAGGCAAAAGTAAGAGGTGGAGAGGAAAATAACATAAGGACAACATAACATAGGGAGTCCCAGGGATTGCACGTCTAGTCTGTTCTATCCATCAGAAAGTTGGCACGTGTCGGGTGACATTAATTATGGATGCATTCTGAGATGGCAGAGCTGTTTGTTTAACAATTACACCCTGGATTCAAAGTATGGGTGAGCAAGGTCGCACGTGCACACTCCCCCGCCCGTTACCTGCTTTTGAGTGCACAGAGGAAAGAGGAGGGAGAGGGCGAGAAAGATAGAATGAGAGACCATACAAGCAGGAATTGATGAATGAATAATACATGAATAATACATGAATAATACAATACAATTAAGGAATAATAATACAACCAAGAGATAGAGGGTCATTGTTTTCTATGTCACTACAACCATGCACATTTAACACAGAAATGCACTTGCAGTTGAAATACACAAAGATGAACATGGACAGACGCAACACTCTGGAGATGTAAAACATGATTAAGAAGTCTTGCACACACCTCAACGGAATATTAAAGAAAAGAACTGCAGTCATTTGGGAAATTACCACAGCCCTAGTCATTTACACGTGTAGCTTGCCCTGGCCCTAGCAGGCCGAGGCAAGCGTTCCCTATGTAGCCTGTCCCAACACAAGTCTCTCTGGACATGGCTGTTCAGCTCCAGAACCGGTTCAACTCTGGGGAACCAGCTGTTATATGTGAACAGGCCGTTATAAAACCTTTATTATTGGACCTGGGAAATGGAGACACTTAACACTGCTGCAGCTGAGACTTAAGCCCCATGGCCCTGTCTGCAAATTGCATTGCTCTCACAATCAAGCCTGCTGAATGAGGCCAGCGAGAAAGGACTTCAGTATTGCGAGAAAGGCATGGTTCTGATGGCCTAGTTTATGTGGGACTGATGGTTGTGTGTCTGATTACTCCCCCAAAATTGGACATATTGTTCAATAACAAAGGTTTATCCACTGTAAATCTGGGCTGGTGGCTCCTTCAAATTGACCTAAATGTTTTTAAACACTAGGTTCCGTTGTTCTTCTATTCTTTGTAATTTCATTTCACTTCTTTGTCCTTCTCCACAAGTTATATTCTAATCCTCCTATCGCCTTGGTCTTTCAGTTGTCCGTATTAGATGAGCTCTATGTCATCTATGTAGCTATTTTCTGTGGTCTGTATACACTCGTCGGTTTGTTTGCAGTTAGTTTTATTCTATTGATCGTGGTAGATGAGATCCCATCTCATTTGAAGCTGTGTTCAAATCAGCGTAGATTCTTATTCTGATCACACTGCTGAGTAAAGTGGAATTATTAGTAGTCCTCGAGTGGGGAAAGATAGGAAAATGGCTCGCAAACTAAAGTGCAACACATAGATGCATATGCAAGGAGTCGTATTTGCACATAAGCATACGCACAACCCACGCCACACATTCATATGCACATCCAGGTTTTGATGCTAGATTAAGGCCAACAAACAATGAATCTCATTATGCTGTAGTAGAAAGCAGTGACACATCATCACTCACTGGTTCAAGCAGATGATAAGTTCTTTTAATTAACAGTTTATAATAGATGGTAACCTAGAATCGTAAATGCTAAAGCCGGAATATCCTTTTTAAATGAAGAACAAAAGTGAAAACAGTGCACTGAGGCAAACCAGAATCAGAGATGCAAACTCCTCACCTTTAGTCACAAAATAAGTCACCTTTCAGATTTATGTAGATCCAAGAAATATATATTAATATTATTATTTATTTTTCGTGTGTGTGTGTGTGTGTGTGTGTGTGTTGATTAATATTGTTTTATTTATTTATTTTAAGTTATTCTTGGGCTTTTCTACCTTTTTATTGTCTCCGTCAGGCCGAAAGGCATGGCGAGAGAGTATGTTTTGCACTCCCTAGAATTCCGAACCTCTTCCCCAATTGTTTCTAATTTTTCACATGGGCCTGTTATAGCGCCACCATGAGGCCGATTTCTGACCTGGCGGAGACCTGTGCTCCGAGGAGCACTTTTTCTAGTTGATAGTGCAATGGAGAGAGACAGGAAACGAGATAGAAGGGAGTGATATGCAGACAATGGTCCGTCTGGCCTAGGAGTCAAACCAGGGACTCGCTGTCAGGCATCAGAGCACCCTAATCACTCGGTTATGGGGAGCCCCGAAACTGGTTCATTCTAATGTTTTTTGGTCAAATCATATTCAGCAGTTCAATATCACAATTTCATGATTTGTTTTGGTCAACATGCATACTGATCATATAATAGCAGATAATGGCGGTTAGAATTAATTTCCAGACAGATGCAAGTAACTAGAGATGAGCATGTAAAGCGAATATCTTTCACAATGTTCTCCCCATGCCCACGGACGCCCCCAGTTACAATATATGGAAGGCCATGTTCTCCCTGGGGAGCATGCCCACTAGCTGTGGCAGGTTTTGATCTATCCAAGCAATGTTCTCACCTTTTTTTGGCCCTCATCTGTTTGCATCCCTGCATGATACCTATAATCACAAGAACAGACATGCTGTGAAGAGCTTGTTATTCAACGTTCAACATTAAAACATGGCAAAATGTGCTTGTATCTCTTAAACATCGACACATGGAGATAGACAGATCTGAACGGTTGGAGGCAGTTTGTTAAAGGCATGGTTCAGACTGGAATGGCAAGAAACATACTGGGGGGGGGGGGGTTGGGGATGATTAGGACGGTAAGGGGCAGATGAGGGGAGGTCTTGGGCAGATTGATTGTTTGGGGGGCACATCAGGACGGTTTGGGGCAGATTAAGAACGTTTGGGGAAGAGGGTTTGGGGGCAGTTTAGTACAAATTGGAAGGGGGATGGATGATTAGATAAACCTCGCACTCTCACTCTTACCCAGTCAGGTCAACACAACTCCAAAACCAAGATAACGATAGGAAACCTATGTGTTGAGTCATTAAACTGTCACTGAGGGACCAATATACTGATTTCTTCCAGAATAAATTGCTCCATTTCATCAGTGCCCCCCCCCCCCCCCCCCCCATTCTTTTTCTGATTTACTTATAGACAGTGATCACTTACTATTAATTTATTATTTTCTGGATGAAGGCACAGCACACAAACTTTGTGTTAATGTTTGATGGTGTTTTATTTTATGCTATTCATTTCTGCAATGGCACTTTCAGAAACAATATATGTACTATATGTATTCCTACAATTTGGGGGCTTTTTACATTTCTGTATATGTTCTGTTTATGTGGTGTTTAAATACAATAATTAAATGAATGCCATTTGTGTCTGTCTTCTGGAAGTTTTAATAATTACGTGACACATAAATTAACTGCGTACACTAGTAACCTAGTTCCCAGGCTCTATAGCTGAAAAGACACCTTCTGCTGCGTATGATGGAGAGTTTGTTCACAATCATTTTGCAGCATTTTCACATGTTTCTCAGATGGTTAACAACTCTACAAACATTATATTGGCGACGGTTGCCATGATACTGGCCTTCAAGTCGGAAGTTAATTTAAGTCCAGCAGCTGACCACCTGGACCCTCTAGTCCAGTGGTTCCCAACCTTTTTAGCGGCGCTAGCCGCTCTATTGCTCTATACCTTTAGGTATAGAGCGGATCCTGCTCTATACCTGACTTTGTCCGTGTGCGTACGTCAACGTTCTGATTGGTCAGGTGCGTCAACAAAGTGATTGGTCAAGCTTCACATTATCGATGACAAAATGTATCAAAGGCGCCGCTACCTTCACACGGGGTGTGTGATTTTTTCCTTACATTTGACAAAACCTGAGACCCTACTTGTGTGTGTGCGTGTGCACAAGCGCGCGCGCACACACACACACACACACACACACACACACACACACACACACACACACACACACACACACACACACACACTGTAGCCTATGTAGTTCTCATACAACGAATAGTGAAAATCTCTCTCTAGATCTACAAGCTCACAGCGTGTCGCATCTCAACGTGTTGAGAGCTTGTAGATCTGCTATTTTCGCTATTAAAGGACGACTTAACCCATTTTCAACCTATTTTCATATAATTGGTCCTTACTAATGCTCATTATAATATAGCACCATTCTTGTCTGCCCCATCTGTGCTCAGAGGAGGACTGTAGACAGTTCAGAAACCAGCCAACCAGTGACATCATCGATGGGGAATCCAAGCTAATAGAAACGGCAGGCTTTCTATTCCTGGAAAGTTAGCATGCTATAATGGAAGCCATTGTTCTCACGTTAATACAAATCTAAATAAGAAATTTGAAATCTTGTTTGAAAAGAAAACTGCCTAATGATGATGTTACTGGTAGTTTCTGATGTGTCCACAGTCCTCCTCTGATACACAGACCGAGTAGAAAGAAATGTTACCATTTTATCATGAGTATTAGTGAGGAACAATTATATGAAGTTGAAAATGGGCGAAGTCGTCCTTTACATTTCTTTAAATGTTATGTTAAATATTTTTGACAATTTTTGACAATAATTACATCCCAAAATAGGGATCCCAGATAGAAAGTGGATGAAGCAAGTTTAGATTTTCTGCAACATGTTTAAAACTTTCAACGCCTCACATCCCCCTCCTGTGATCTTTGGCGCCCGGACCCCAGGATACACTGTCTAGTCTAAGACAGTGTTTCTCTAACTTTTTTGTGCCAAGGACCCCCAAATTGATATATATTTGGCTGCGGACCCCCATCTGAAAATGTTCTGTGCCAGTAGAGACCCCCAGAAGAGAAAAGTTGTGTTTAAAAAAAGATACAAAATGTCAAACACAAGCCCGCCGCACGGCACAAAGTGACACACTGTGAGCTTGTATATCTGCTATTTTTGAGTAACCAACGTATACAATATGGTTAAAGGGGTTATAATGATATGATGCTGTATTAACAAATTTAGCTGCGGACCCCCTGTAACCTCCTCAAGGACCCCTGGGTGTCCCCCGACCCCACTTTGAGAACCCCTGGTCTGTGAAATAGTGATATATGTTATGATTAGACTGACATTCATCTACTTGACCCAGTACATGCATGTGTTGAATCACTCTCATCTGCGTAAAGCACATACTGATATACTTAACGCCATGACCATCAACTACTTTATCAGAAAGACTGACATGATGTCTGTGCACAATGATACGAGATGCATGTTCTATCCCTACTCATTCTGTTCTTTTCCTGACCTCGTCTCATATCTTCTGGTCACGTCATGTGTCCAATACTGTGGCTATATATTCTCTCTGTGTGTAATAAACTTCAGAGCTTGTCATGTGATACTGCCTGGGTGTCATCTTGTTCTCCGAGCTCGTCACTCAGCTGAACCATCACTCACCACCCTAATAACAAGCTGTTTTCACTGCGCTCAAGAACAGCTCCATCTTTGATCTCTCCTCTCCCAGCATCTCCCTATAGCGTTGGTTCTCAAAGTGGGTCCTTGGGGGGTTCCAGAGGGTCCCCAGCAAAATGTGTTAATATAGCATGACAATAATTGTAACCACTTATACTTTGGCTATTCAAAAAATGCAGATATACAAGCTCATAGATCTTCTATTTTTGAAAAATTGTGAAAATGTGTGCAAAACTTTGAATATATATATATTTTTAAGTGAACATTTGTAACCTGTCTAATCTGTGTAATCTGTCTGTCTGTGTGTTTCTATGTGCAGGGCGTTGCTGAAAATGAGCACTTGTGCTCAGCTACTACCCTGGGTAAATAAAGAAAAAAAAAAAAAAAAAAAACTCAAATCTTTGCGTCTGGGGGTCCCTGGAACAAAATATTTGATATGGGGGTCCGCAGCCAAATACATATCATTTTGGGGGTCCTTGCCATGAAAAGGTTTGAGAACCACTGCCATATAGGACTGCTGTGTGGCTGGTCCACCAATTCACTGTCTGGAGGACAGCACAGGGATACAGGATAGGTGGGCACTAGGGACATCTGGGCACCTCGATGTAAAATTTTGTCCAAAATGTTAAAAATATATAGTATTTGAAAAATGGCCTTAGGTAATATAAAGTATACATGATGTGAACATGCATGGTACATCATTATCAGACTTAAATTTATCCTTCAACTTGTTGATGCCCCAAAATGAGCAAATATATATTTGTAGAAATATTAGCCCTTAATTGTCGAATGTTTAAGCATGTTCTAGTCATGTATACTTTACTTAAGACCATTTTTAAATATTCTATTTTTTTTTTACATTTTGGACGAATAGACAATTTTACATCGAGGTGCCCAGATGTCCCTAGTGCCCACCTATCCTGTTACCCAGTAAAGGATATACAGCAAAAGATAAATCTGTCCTATACCACCCCCCGGTGGTTGATCTTCACCATTACAACCGACTGGAACGCCAACGGTCAGCGAGGCGTGGATGCTGGCATTCATTATTCATCAGGCAGTAATTTGATCCCCCGGATCGATCGCCTCGCTCCTGGACTGGAGAGACAGCTGTCTTCTCTTTCTGGATCTCAAGAACCGGAGTGGAACCAGGCAACCAACGACGCTACGGTCCTGTGGCATTGGCACCGTATTTTAGGAGGAAGGTACCGTCCATTTTCATTTCATTATTTTGGACCGTTATTCGCTGCATGATCATCAGCCCCCGTGTTGGCCTGTTTACATGATACGCCACCGTGCATGACGCGATTATAACCGCTTTGGAGAATATATAGGCCTATTTTGGACCTTAATTGTATGGCCTTACGTTATTCTCTTTATAATAACCCAATCTGGGGGATATTATTACTAATTATAGTTGATTTTGTACAGTAAAGATGCTAGATGAGCTAGAGGCCATTTCTGGCAGCTGCATCATGGAATGGATGGAGAGCAATAAAGGCCTCAGTCACTCTACATAAAATTGCATTATTTTCTATACTTTTTAAAATGTATTCTGATTGATTTGGAGGTGATTAAAAACATCCTAGCCGTAGAAGTCTGAACAACAAGGCAGTGTTGCAATTAGATTACAATACTTTCGTCACTGTGTAAACAGGAGACAATAATAAACTGTATGTTCAGTTACTGTAGTCTACCACACGATGGCAGCATTTCAACAAGCTCTTGGTACAAGAAAATGCACCGTCACAGATGATATTAAAGCAGGTCCAACAATCAAGGCAGCACTCATTAAAGCTGCAATCCTGAACTTATTCTAACAAATATAATGTAGACCCTGGTGTTGGGTAGGACACATACTGGTTGAAAAGCTGACTCACCGCCTAGTGGGGATAGCCTCTTCAACCACTGTAAACCCCATATGGTTGAGCGGAGTTCTTCAGGGCTCTGTGCTAGTGTATTTTCAGTTTTCTGTTTCTGTGGGGGAAGCCTTCGCTGAAAATAGCAGTTCAACAAGCTATTTTCAGCGAAGGCTTCCCCCACAATAAGGATGCTAGGGGTTTAAGTCGTTAATGTGGAATAGGCATAGGCGGCGGCCTACAGGTTTGAATCAGGCCTGGGGCCCTGGGTCAGGTCATAGACGTTTACAGATTGCATATTTCATATTTTAGAATCATTTTTCCAGGTAAACACTTAAAGCATACCAAACGAGGATGATACTTTTATCAGCTTGACATCTTACTGTCTATATATATATATATATACCCCTGTCAGCCTTTGCATATCAAATCCCCAGAGTGTCCACTGAAGCCTAATGCTCTGAGCTCATTCTCTGACAGATCGACCACCTGCTAGATCACCATGGGCTCATTGGGTACAGCTGTGGCCGTGTTCTCAGTGCTGCTGGCGACTGTGACAGCCAGTATTCCCTCTAAAACAGGTGAGATGGCCGGGGGTAAATAATCGAATCAAGTAGTTGCAGCCCTAGTGTCAATACAAGTGTGAAGTCAAGATGACAGCAGATGGTCATTTCAGGGTTCCTGATCTGTGTGTGAAGGCTAATACGTTTATATTTCTTTGCATGATGAAAATGCATCATGTTATTGTTTTAGTCAAAAACACAGTCCAAGAGAACTCTCAAATCACGAGAAGCACAGACCTCACGGTTTATTAAATTCATTTAGCTGTATTTCAAGTAGGGGAATTCTTTACATTTTGGCATTGACATTATTACTATATTAGTAACCGAGTTACCGAGTGCTCATTGTTTAGAAGATCAAGATGGAGAATGATATTATAAATCAGTTACTAAACCTCTGTATCATACTGTACATTATTAAAATGCATTTTGATCATACTTGTTCCAGTGTTCCTGGAGAAGCAGCACGCCAGCCAGGTCATGTCCCGTCCGAAGAGGGCCAATGCAGGCAACGAGGAGAAGGACCTGCCCCCCAACCTGGAGAGAGAATGTATACAGGAGGTGTGCAACTATGAAGAGGCCAGGGAGGTCTTCCAGGACTCCTACCGCACGGTGAGTTCCTCCCCTATTAAATAGGTCCTATTTCATGCTATGCACATTAGGCTGGGAATCGCCATGTGCCTCACGATACGTATCATATCGGTTTACGATACAATGTGCGATTCGATACGAGACGTAGAATTACGACACTCAACTGTAACGATATTAATTGTTCTTCAATGAACTCATCATGCAAACTGTGTCTTTCAGGATATTTTCTGGTCCATCTATATTGGTAAGTGCTGTGTTTCTTTGGATATTCCCCATCATCTTGTATGGTAATAGTCCTCCTGGTAGACATTCTCCTCAGTCCTCAAACATCATGTACTGCCTGTTCTTCAGACGGCGACCAGTGTGCGGAGAAACCCTGCAAGAACGGAGCCATGTGTTCAGACAGTGTGGGAGGCTACGACTGTGTCTGCAAGTCGGGCTTCACTGGCGTCCACTGCGAGTCAGGTGAAAAAGAAGATCCTTGTCCTTTTTTGTTCACCCACACAACCAAGTGTAACTCAGGCTTTAGTCGACATTCCTTCATAATATGAATGGGTATTGATTGGTTCCTCTCTTCCTGCATGGTGCAGATCAGACTGTGTGTGTTCTGGATAAGACCAAGGGCTGTTCACAATTCTGTAAGCCGGGCTATGTGTCCTACGAGTGCTCCTGTGCACGGGGCTGGAAGCTGGACGCCAAGGACAGGAATAAGTGCGTGCCTGCAGGTATGTGTGGTCCTTCCCCTTTGGTGCCATTGTAGAAGAGAGGAAATGATGGAGTCTCTCCACCATCGGTTACTTTTGAGTTTGTTCTGTCATCCTTCATTCGTGCCTTCCTCTCTTTTCTTCTTTCTCTCTCCTTCTCCCACTGTCTCTGCCTCAGTGTTGTATCCATGTGGGAAGGTAGGCAGTAAGAGCGAGTGGGAGAACAGACAGACCGCCAACGTCCGCAGCAACTTCGAGGGAGTGAGCTGCAGCTCCACGTCATGTCCCTGGCAGGTAGGAACACACCCACATACACAAAGTCCATATCTCCTGGTGCCATCCATGCCATTGACGGATATCACAACATGAAAACCTAACATGCAGTTAATCTCCGTAACACAGCATTTCCCTTACTACTGGAGTTTGACCGATGCCAGGGTCCGATTTTGTCCAAACCACAGATTACTGTTGTTTTGACCGATATTTGGGTTATTCATACAAAATGTTCTAATCAGTTTGAAAGACTTCGATTTTACTAAAACTTCTATTTGATAACTTTTGTATTATGTAAGTAATACGTAAATTGAAAAAAATATATATATTTTTTTGATAGATACAAAATAAACACATAAACTTCATTTGATTTAAGCCCTATTAAAACATGCCCAAAATAGGAACACCAGGTTGAAATTGGGAAAAACATTGGCTGCATAATTGCCGATACCGATGTTGTGAAAGAAAAAGTCAAATAATGACCGATATATTGGCCCCACTCTCTACTCCTGTATCTAACGAGTGTCCATGTCATGGTGGTTCTCCAGGCCATCCTGAAGAATGCAGAGTCAGCCGGGTTCTGCAGCGGAGTCATCCTGAAGGAGAACCTGGTGCTCACCTCAGCTCAGTGTGCCGGCAAATACACCTCAAGTGGCTTTCAAGTGGGCGTTGGTGAGTGAACCACTGAAACCAGCCTGAGAGCTGTTTGAAGGGTTATCGTGGTTTCTGTGTCCCTCACAGGAAATGGTTCATTAACCCATGAAGACCGTGAACTCATTTTAAGATTTCTTTGGCTATTCAAAAATAGCAGATCTACAACATCTACTTGTAGATCTGCTACATGCTACCTGCTGTATTTTTGTGTGACAATTTGTGCAAATCTTTGAATATAATATATTCAAAGATCATACATATATTTCCCAAAATATGGACAGCAGGTTGAAAAGTGGTTAACACCTCCCCCCATCTCCCCAGGCAAACGTGTGACCACGAATGAAGAAGGCGAGCAGACGCTGTATGTGAAAATAGTCCACATCCACCCGCTCTACGCGGAGAGCCCGGATAACGATCTGGCCGTGATCGAGCTCCGCGACCGCATCCTCTTCAAGAAATCAACCATCGCCGCCTGCCTGCCCGAACGGGACTTCGCCGACAACGTGCTGATGTCGGGTAACCTGAGCGCCGTGGTCACCGGCTGGAAAGACCCCAAGGAGGGAGCGGAGGTCCAGGGCCCTCTCACTATCAACCACCTGGCCTACGACCGCCTGTCAGAGTGCGTGGAGAGGCACCCTGGGCTGATGACCAACAAGATGGGCTGCACCGTCCCCCGGACCAACGCTGACTGCACCATGAGCTCCGGCAGTCCCCTGCTCACTCTCTACAGAGAGGCGTTCTACCTGACCGGAGTGGTCAGCCAGCCAGCAGGGAGCGAGTGCAACAAGGGCTACATCTTCCAGAAGGTGTCGCGGTTCCTAGGCTGGCTTCAGCCACTCATGGACTCACGCTGAGATGGGGACACGAGGTGAGGGAGAGAAAGGGAGTGGTAAGGGTTGGAAGTAATGATGTGATGGTACTGGTACTGTTCGGGATGGGAAGGGGCCATGTGGGTATGTTGAACTTCCCTTTAGGGATCAGCAAAGGGAATCTAATCTAAGAGATGGTGTGAATTAAATGTAGGGGGTGGATAAGGAATGACGTAATGGTGAACTAAAACCCCAGGGCAATTTTAAGAGTTTGCAGCCATCTAAAGGTTCAGAATCATGGAAAGGCTTAGGCTGACCTCGGGACACTGTGTTGTAAGCAAGCAACACAGCTGCACCTAATACAATGAACAAAGGGTATGTCTAATTAGGTGTTTTAACGTGATCACGCCTAATGCCAACTGACAATAATCAATAGTATCGTCATTTGATGATTCTTAAACTTTAGATGGCAGCAAACTCCCAAAAGTGACCTAGGATTTAGTCCCCCTTAAAAACAGGGAATCAGGTGTACAGTTTGTAAAGGAGAGCAGATGCATTCCACGTTTTCTTAATGGTTTCTTTAGAAGTTGTGTTGTCGCCCATGTATCTACAATATTTCCTACTTGACTACACCTTAACAGATATAATGTAGTCCCTCCTCCATCCATTGAGGGCATCTCTTGCCCCTTCTGTTTCCATCTGTGTTGACTTCCTCATCCATCCACACGGTGGCGCTCTGTCATGAGGAGACAGCAACAGAGAGTCATTTTCAATGCCCTCCCACCCACCATATAAGGCAGCACGCTACTTGCAGCCAGCTGAGGATGCATATTATGCAGCATGCCTTTAGACTTGCGGTCGTACTTGTTTAGAGCTGTTTAACTGATGTAGTTGTTTTACATACACAGACCGCTGTACTGGTTGTCAAAGCACTGACTCTGTAATGTTACTGTTAATCACTCTACTGAGAATGTAATAAATCCTAACACAAGACCTGGAGTCAGTCATGTGTTGTGTCAATAATTAATTAACCAACCCACTTAAACCCTCTAAGGCTTCGTAAACGGGACCTGAGTTTGTTCTGTACTTTTGCCAAAAATAGCTGATCTACAAGCTCGCTTGTAAGCTATCTACTATTTTTTACTAATATTCCTGACAGAATATGGATGCTGGGGTTCAAATGGTTAAAATAACAGGTCTAACAATCTGAGGACGCAACATACAGATCTCCAAGAAAAAAATTGGCTTATGGGAGGGCGGGCCGGCCGGTGGACCACGTCTTTACACTCATGTCACCATGACTCAGCCATAACCATAAAGAGTTCCCAATGCAGCTACGCAAAAATGGAGTGTGTTGTCTAACCTCAATGTGTCGTCATGGCATCATGCGCAAACAAATCAGTCAGCTCCATATGGGCACAAAAGGGGGCATACCCATATATGGGCATATACTAATGACACCAGGGATCTCCATATATGGGTATAAGAGGGACATGGAATGACAGATGCAGAGATCTCCATATATGGGCATATCGATCGGATCGGTGGTGTGACGTAGGTGTGAGGGCAGAGCAGCGGCCCGAACCCTAGATGTGAGGGCCGCGTAGCGACCTGAACCTCTAGTACAATTAAAATAGCCAATCTACAAGCTCACAACACAAAAGTCAGTATAATGGTCGTAGGCTTAGGCTATTTTGGAGAATTTCCGTCAACGACATGCCCAAAATAGATCAATGAGTATGGATTTTATTATTATTATTATTTACAATTACCTTTTGAATAGGCTCTATGGAATTACCATCACATAAACGTGTTCACTTTATTACAATTCAAAGAAGAAAAAAGAAGAAGAAAAACCAGCATGCAGCAACATTTATATCATAGAACTGCCATAGATACTACATCTTGGGAACTTATCTTGGATAGATAAGAGGCTATTGTACTTTGTCTTCATATATCAAGTCTACACCCTCCTTTGTCCCAAATATGAGGCTGCCCTCGCTGTCACATTCCACAGTGTTGTCTGGCAACCTTTTCCCACAGACACTACCGCTTCTCAGTCTTCTCACAGCCTCCCCAGTGTCCAAGGCCAGAACAGGGCGCGCTCCCACATCACGGAGGGACAGAAAAGAAAGGAAACAGAGAGCGCTGGAGACGCCAAACAACAAAAACCTGGCCTGACACTTCTGATCAGACCCTTGAAAAGGACGGCTCGGAGAGCTGAGGCCCTCGTTGGCCGTTGCCATGGCGAACGCCTAGGAGATGGCTCCTGGTTCCCAAAAATGGCCCAGCTCCTTTTAGTGGGCCGGTCAGTGGAGATTAATCTCTCCTTCCTTCCTGTTTCTGGCTACTCTCTCCAGCCCTGCCACCTCCGCTTATATGCCCACGCATGCACACCCCCCACACACGCACCCCCCCCACACACACACGCACGCGAGCACACACACACACACACACACACAATTCAACAGATAGTATTATTCCTCGTCCTCTGCTACGTAGCACACAAATATCACACAACCATTGCAATGGGATTCTTTTTCTTTTCTTTTCTTTTCTTTTTCTCTTCAACCCTAAAATCTCACCAAGTGGGAAGCGGAGAACGTGACACGACTGCCAAGGAAAATTTGGCATAATGAGAAGGAGGGAGGGACAGAGCCAGTGATATTTGAACAGTTTCAGAAAGTACGAGATGGAGAAAGGAGAGATGCAGTGCAGAGAAAGAGAGATTAGGGGACCTGGGATTTAAAGAGATGGGGATGTTGACATAAAGGAAGCCAAGCGTTCTGCTTGATGGATCTGTATTGGAGGTGAATGAAAAGGCCTGAGAGATGAGCATTAGATAGGCCATTATTGATGGCAGAGGAAGGTGATAGCACTTAATGTCAAAGCTTTCACTTTCCCTCCTCACAAACCATATCGTCACTGTCAGATTGAAACCTTGTTTGTCCAAAACTGTCACTTTTCAGGAATCTGGGGGAAAAAAAAAACCTTTGTTGTGATCGATGTAGTTATTATTTAGTCGCAAGCTCTTGTTAATACTTTTCTATTGGTTCAATATTTATAAACCACTTTCAGAGATTTTCAGAGTTAGCTAAAATAGCTGATCTACAAGCTCACAACGCATCCCATTGCGATGTGAACTTGTAGATGACCTATTTTCGGAACGACTTGAAACATGAAAAGCATGAAAAGCTAAATGGAGATACAAGGTTTCTGCCCGACTGCGACGATATACGTTATAGCAGGACATAATGGCAATTAAGCAGGCATCTGCAGAACACAAACACACAGCAGACATGAGGGAGAAATGAATGAAGTGCAGTATGACTGTATCTGTCCTGTGGGTATACTTACACAGTAAAATCCTCCGTGTTGATTCAACTCTGACAGTGTAGGAATTTAACCACTCACAGAGTTACAAACGGATAAATGAACACACTCCCCAAACCTTGAAACTAGCCAAATGATGTAACCTCAAAACCCGCTGCCCCAACCACGTGCGTGTGTATGTGTGTGTGGAGTGGACGGTGGACGCGTGCATGCGTGTGCACGCATGTGTGCGTGCGTGTGTACTTGGGGGTTTGGTTTGAGAACAACATCAAATGGCAGTGTTTGGAAAGAATCATCTGCCTGATATCTGATCCTATGCAGGGGGTAATTCTATATGTGTGAAAAGTAGAAGGCAGACTTGACTCAGGGTCTGTATACTGTGTGTGTGTGTGTGTGTGTGTGTGTGTGTGTGTGTGTGTGTGTGTGTGTGTGTGTGTGTGTGTGTGTGTGTGTGTGTGTGTGTGTGTGTGTGTGTCTCTGTGTGTGTGTGTGTGTGTGTGTGTGTGTGTGTGTGTGTGTGTGTGTGTGTGTGTGTGTGTGTGTGTGTGTGTGTGTGTGAGAGAGTGTGTCTGTGTGTGTCTGTGTGTCTGTCTGTGTGCACGCGTGCGTGTGTGTGTGTAATGACTACTTTGCTATCTCTGAATCCACGTATGCGGTGCCGTAATCCCCAAGATTCCAGATACCCATTCACCACCACACCCCCTGCCTCCGCCTCCCTCCAACCCAGCTCTGTTCCTTGCCAGGCCCAGAGAGGGGGCTCTCCAACAGGACTGGTTGGCACAGCTTCAGGACCCCTCACATGGTGCCCCCCCTATGCCGCCAGACGGAGGCAGCTTCCACTTGGCTGGGCAATTGTGCAGGAGAGAGGAGAACATGAGTACTCCAGGGGTTAGGGCCTGACTGGGCCTGAGAGGACTGGCTAGCTGATGGGAGAGAGAGAGAGAGACAGACAGACAGACAGACAGACAGACTAATCTGTTATGTAACTCTACTGCAGTCAACCTCCCGCCCTGCGTCAGTCATGACATCAGTCGTTTAGTCATGACCTCATCACACAGCCACCAGAAATGCTACATAGTGTCAGTGGCGTAAAGTAACTAAGTACATGTACTCAAGTACTGTACTTAAGTTCAATTTTGAGGTATTTTTACTTCACTTGAGTATTTCCAATTTTCAGTACTTTTACTTCTACTCAGAGGCAAATATTGTACAAAACTCCCCTACAAATCTTTGAAAACTTCAGTTACCAATTACTTTTGTGCTTTTACTCAAGTCAATTTTGAATTCCGGACTTTTACCTGTAACAGATTATTTCTACATTGCAGTATTGATACTTTTACTCAAGTAAAATAATACTTTTTCCACCACTGCATATTGTAGCTTAACAGAAAACTAACTAACAACCACATGAATTAACCACTCTCAACCTGGTGTTCTTATTGTGGGCCTATCATTATAGGTGAAAATCGTCAAATAGTTGTTCTACAAGCTTCCGATGTGAGCTTGTGAGCTTGTAGATCGACTATTTGTGTGTGTGTGTGTGTGTGTGTGTGTGTGTGTGTGTGTGTGTGTGTGTGTGTGTGTGTGTGTGTGTGTGTGTGTGTGTGTGTGTGTGTGTGTGTGTGTGTGTGTGTGTTAATTTCTTCCAGTATATCAGGGCACGCATTTCATGGAGGCCACTGTGCCACCTAATTTTGGTCTTATGCCCCTCAAAACGTTATTATGTGCTGAGGCCAAAATGTCCCTGATTTCACCATTATCTGCCTCTGTCCAGTCAATACGTTTTTTAGACACCAGTGTCTTTTTAGATTCTGAATTCTTAACTCTAACTCTATGTCCATCTTCAAACGAGGAGTTTGTACATATAACCAATACAACTATTTCACACTGATGGTTATACTATGCATTAACAACCTTAAATTCTAAATTGCATTAGGCATTTATGCCCTAAACAAAATTGACCAAAGGCCAGGTGGTCTTCCCCCTAAAACGATGGAATTCCTGGTTATAATGGATATGAGCATTTACAGGATCTGTGTGGTTTGTGTATGTTGACCTAACAAGGTCCCATTCATTTGACCTTTAATGTCGGCCCTTCCATCTGATAGGGAATGCTGCTCACAAAGGTCACGACCTCTATGGGTTTCAGCAGTCAGAGCAGACCGTGACATCCGGGGGGCTTAAGGCAGTATGGCAATAAGGACAGATGAGGTCGAGCATGAAGCATATCCCCTCTCCATACTCTATACCTGGGCCACCTTAATTACCTCAGTGACCAGCTCAGCACATTTCACCGCCACAGGGCACAGTGATATATAGCCTACTATATAATACCATCTGAATAAAGTCAGCATTATTTGGCATATTTGGGGGGTGTATGTTTGGGGATTTATTTATAAATACTGGCAACAGTATACACATGCAGAACTGGTGGGAAGGGCCAGCACATTAGACCAACTTTATTATCACTCATATTGGCTTCCAGAGTGTGTATTTGTGCTTGTTTGCATTATTGTGTGCAAAATAAATGTAAATGGTGCATTTCTACAGCACCTTTCATCAAAGCACTTTACAATGTGCAATACATTCACCCATCCATGGTGGAGGCAACCATGCAAGGCACCTGCAACCTGCTCAGTCAGGGGTTAAGCGTCTTGCTCAAGGACACTTGAGCAAGAACATGCAGCCAGGAAGTGCCAGGCAGAGCCAGGTAACAGACTGCCAACCTCGGATTGCAAGATGGCTGCCTTCTGTACTAAAGTACGTGTGTGTGTGTGTGTGTGTGTGTGTGTGTGTGTGTGTGTGTGTGTGTGTGTGTGTGTGTGTGTGTGTGTGTGTCCACAGTCCTCTTTCCTGTTACAAAACCACCCTCTTCTACAATCTACATCACCCAGCCTCCAAACTGTAGATAATAAAGTCTTCATTGTGTGCTTCACCTCTCTAGGAGCCACTGTGGTAACTTACAGTGGGGACGTGCATCCGACGACAAACTGCTCTTAAAATAAGAACTTCTTCCTGTTCATTCACACCTGCATCCTGTCATAGTTATTACTTCCTGTGAGGTCACAGGAACCCCATCCTGACATTTGTCAATAGAAACTGTTAAATCATGTGGTCTGTATGTTGGTTTATCCTAAGAATAGATAGCCACCTAATAGTCACTGTGAGGGTCCATCCGAATAGTCTTCTTTTCTTTGCGTAGGAAGGCTCTTAACACAGTTAAATGACCATGAAGTATCTAGGAGGCAATCGCCATGATAAGTGCAGGTCAAAGGATTCCTTGCTCCTTTAATATTAAGAAGACAGTGAACATTTTGAGGACTTCCTAATCAAACGATCACACAAATCGGCTACCTCAAAGAACAATCAAGTCAACATTTCAAGGTATTCCCTGAGTTGTGTGGTGTGGATGCACGCACCCCAACGTCATGCAGACTTGGGACTTGTACTGTACTTTATGCCTATGCAAACAAGTTGCTGTTTACATCAGTTTTTGTCCAGATTAATATAGTACATGTAGTGAATGAAGACTTTTGAGGTCACAGTGACCTTGACTTTTGACCTTTGACCACCTATTTCTAATCAGTTCATCCTTGAGTTCAAGTGGGCTTTTTTTCCCAAATGTCATGAAATTCCCTCAAGGCATTCCTGAGATATTGCGTTCAGGAGGTTGGGACAGATGAACAGAAAATGTGGAAACATAATGCCTCCGGCCACAGCTGTCGCCGGCTGAGGCAAAAAAACGAAAACAGCTTTGTCAGTCCCTGCATGTGCAAATGGTTAATGCCCGTGTGCAGTTTCAGATTGATTGACCAACCCACTAAGGAGAAAAATGCATGACAACAGCATCTAAGTGTATAAATGTCCCTGTCCGCTGATTGGCTGTTATGTCACCTTACAGTTATTCTGCGGGTTCTGCTGACACAATTGATGAGACCATTTTGTAATTAAAGCTTCTGCGCTTTATTGACCATGGTCACGCACGCACGCACGCACGCACGCACGCACGCACGCACACACAACAACATAGGATTATATCAGTGTGCCAAGTCTATATATCGTTGCTATATAGACTCTGTGGCCAATATTTATCTGTTCTTTTGACGCATCAATTTAGTGCTAGCTATGTTGGTAGCCTACAGTATGTTGAATATCTGCAACCTACCAAGCTGAAGATTCAGATTAGATCCATTGGGTAATTCTTGTTAATAAAGAAGATGTATTTGTTTCTTGGGAATGAACAAAAACAAAACAACAAAAGATTGGTATTGGATTGGGACTATCGGCCAAATTGTTATTTAAAACATACAATTTCCGTACCGGTGCATCCCTGATATGGACAATGGACTGAAGTATTTAGTTTTACATAATGAAAGACAACGCATTTTACAACGATCATCTTTTATTTAACATTACATGATGTATTTTTGGACATCGGAAGCTGTGCGCGTGTGCGTGCGTGCATGTGTGTGTGTGTGTGCGCGAGAGAGAGAGACACACAGATGGAGAGAGAGAGAGAGAGAGAGAGAGAGAGAGAGAGAGAGAGAGAGAGAGAGAGAGAGAGAGAGAGAGAGAGAGAGAGAGAGAGAGAGAGAGAGAGAGAGAGAGAGAGAGAGAGAGAGAGAGAGAGAGAGAGAGAGAGAGAGAGAGAGAGAGAGAGAGAGAGTGTTAGGTATAGGATGATAGACATACAAGAACATTTAAAGTATACTTGGCTGTAAATATCTGCCTATAGGAGAGAAAAAGCACTTTGTAGTGATCTAGGGAACATTGTAGTTTCCCCACAACAGACCCATATCAGTAACATCTGTCGTCACATACATAGCCTATAGCCTACAGCATGGCACAGATGTCTTTCCTAAATTCTTGTGAATTCAAGGTAAGTGATGCATAGGAAAATATGTAAATTATACCGTAAGACTATTCACTTTTTCAATTATCGTCACAATATTGATATAGAGGTATTTGGCCCACTTTAATTTTGTCTTTTTTTATTTTTATTAATTAATAGCAAAGAGACTCAGAGAAGGAGAATATAGATGTTGTCTATTGAAAAAAGGAACATCACATATATTGCCTACATAACACACAAATCCATTAAAACAAGCACACTCCCCATTAAAACCAAAACTCACCGAGCCAAACATAGCCCTGCTTCCTGTTTGTAATTCTAGAGTCAATGAGTGGTATATATCCACAGTCTGAACCCTAGCTGTCTCCCTTTAAAAATGCCATGCCAGTTGTCTACCGTGGAACCATTCCTCTCAGGTCGTCTGGGACAGGTCTGCTTTCTGTCCCCTGAGTCAGAAATAAACGTGTAGAAAGTTTTTATGTCCACATACTGTATCTGGAACAAACTCTCAGAACACTGCAGGTCTGTGTCTAATCCTAAACTCTCAGTTCTTTTAAATCAAAGCACTGTTTTTTAGGTTTTTAGATAATTTCTTGTAACACTGGAACTTTATTCTTTTTGTATCTGTTTTATTTTAGCTTATTCTTATTTTCTCTCACTCTCACGCTTTAATAACTATTATTTAATTGCATGCAAACGTAATTTTATAATGTGTTTTGTTTGCACTGTCCCTTAATGCTTTTAATGTTTTGTGTAAAGCATTTTGAACAAAAAATTTTGCACAAACTTTGTACCTGGACATTTCAGATAGGTTACCTAAGTAAGACTGGAGCACTCAATAAGTCTGCATGTTTATTGCAAAGGGTGACTGACTCACATTTCAACATCTTCCTCAGAGTCAAGCCACTTTGAATTGCTTAGTTGTTGAAATGTGCCATTAAATTAACCTTGCCTATGTTTGCCGTGCCTATGTTACAGTATGAGTGTGCATACTGGATCACACATATAAACTACACAAATACATAAGGACATAATAATGTGTCAAGAGGTGCCCAGTTAAATTATATATAGCTAAGTTAATTGGGCACCTCTTGACCTCTATGTTTACAAGAAGCTTCTGCAGTTGGCTCATCAGTGGTAGATTGAGTTGCCAGGACCACAGTCGAAGCTATACACATGCACCAACATGTGTATTTTGATTTTTGTGTTTGCCTTTTATCCATATTTTTGTAGTATTTCCTTATTGTGCATTCATTATGTGCGCTTATGCAGCTGGGCACAAATGTTAGTTTACAAGGCAGACAGTGTGTCTCAGGAGGACTAATCGTCAACACAGCACCATATGGGCTCCTCTTCAGCAGCACTTTGCCACAGGCCTTCACTTACTCAACTCCTATCAGAGAAATTACACAACTGTCATGAACAGGAAGTACTGTAAGCCCACTGAAGCCTCCTAGCCTACAATGTTGAGGTGCTCATGGTGGTTTTGGGTCCCAGGCAGTTGTGATGATGGCTAGTACAATCATTAACCACTTGAACCTTATAGCATCCCCATTCTGGAGCTTACATTCGGCGAAAATAGCAGATCTACAAGCTCACAGCGGGTCGCAACGCAGCGCGCTGTGAGCTTGTATATTTTCCATTTTCGCTGAATGTATTTAGAGTAGAGCAAAAACAGGAGGGGGCCTAGAATAGAGCCATTGGAAATCAGTTCAACTATAGTGTTTAAGTGGTTCATAGAAAAGTATTGATTGCTGGGAAGACAGCCAAACTGATGAGGATGATGGTATTAACAATGATGATGATAATGATGATGATTATACAGGTATATTGATGTTGGTGATAGCAATGATAAAGACCACAGTGTTGACTGTAATCATTGTCTTTCAGTTGAAGGGGGTGAACTTTCAAGTCCTGTCATTCCATCATGCTGCCACTCACCCAGCCTGCAGCTGTCAGATTAGTGTTCAACCTTCAGCTGCCATCCCCCCTATATGACACGCCTCCTTAAGCCTAATGTATACTCCTTAGTAGGGCGGAGACGGAGTCGCTTGCCAAAAATAAACTGATTGTTAGCTTGTAGATCAGTTCTTTTTGGCAGAGAGAGAGAGAGAGAGAGAGAGAGAGAGGGGGCTGTGTGTGTGCGTGCGTGCGTGCGTGTGCATGCGTGCGTGCATGCCACAGGGGCCGTCATTGTATCCTGCATCTCATAAAAAAAAATGTAATGTTACACGCCATAAATTTGCAGACCCAAATTACGCCCATTGATAATTCACATCTCGTGGGTGCAATTTATCAGACACAACAATGCGTAGAGTAGACGGACAAAGGACACTCATCCCTTACCCTGTCTACAACACAGGCCTCTTCCACAATCACCGCGTGCGTAATATTCTAGGGCAGGCAATCATAAATCATCAATAGCCTATTGATGATTTATGATTGCCTGCCCTAGAATATTACGCACGCGGTGATTGTGGGCATGAAGAACTGTCGTGGGCTTCTCTCCCATCTCCCTGCATGAGTCAATGTCCCAATCCGAAAAACAAGTTCAGGGGGCTGCTGTTAAGGGGAAACACTGCGACAAATCACCGTTCACTGCTGGGCAGACCTCCACACTATCAGTGGTGTAAAGTAACTAAGTACATGTACCCAAGTAGCCTACTGTACTTCAGTAACATTTTAAGGTATTTTTACTTTACTGGATTATTTTAAATTTTCAGTAGGCCTACTTTTATAGTTTTCCTTCCACTACATCTCAGAGGCAAATATTTTACTTGTACTCCACTAAAACTATTTGAAAACTTGAGTTACTTTTGTAGATTTTGATTTGAAAATAGCAGATCTACAAGCTCACAATACCTCATGATGCAAGGCATTGTGAGCTTGTAGATCTGCTATTTTCAAAAGAAAACTTGTGAAATGGGACATTCTGCCTATAAGTAGGCTATACTTTCTACTTTTGGTACTTTTTCACCACTGCAGAACACGTCTTCCATGCAGATGGAACGGAACAGCTGAGGACGTGTGGCCAGGCCTCAGCTTCTCTCTATGATCCGTGCCAGCAACTGTAAACGAGGAGTCACACAGGACACAGGAGTCACTTTGGAGCTTCCAAATAGTGTGTAGCGTAGGTGGGCTTATAGATCCGTTCCCGTGGGACAAGGCTTATCCACGTGCCTGTGGCTCAGGCTGTGACAATAGGTTTGGGGGTGACCTGCAGCTCTGCGCTATAACATCCTTGCACCAGAGGAGTAAAGTAACTAAGTACATTCACTCAAGTAGGCCTATACATTTTTTAAGGTATGTTTTACTTTAGTATTCCAGTTTTCAGTACTTTTCTACTCCACTACATCTTAGAGACAAATATTGTAGGCTATTTTTACTCCACTATTATTTGAAACCTTTAGTTACTTAGACCTACTTTGTATATATATAATATATATATATATATATATATATTATATATATATATATATATATATATATATATTTTATACAAAACATGCATTAACCACTTCAGTCTATATATACATTTCGGCCATTTGAAAATAGCCGAAAAACAATCTCACAATATGCCTCTGCTATTTTCAAAATATGTTTTAATACATTTTATACATTTTGAAAACTTGAAAACGAGACATTCTGCAAAATAAGTATAGGCTACTTTTGGTACTTTAAGTACATCTTGATATAAACTGTTGTACTTTTACTCAAGTAAATATGGAATTCGGGGAGTATTTCTACATTGCAGTATTGATGATTTTACTTAAATTTAAATAATAATAAATAATAAATAAATTTAAATAACTTAAATGGTGAGTAGCCTTACTTTTTCCACCACTGACCAATATATTGGCGCACAGTCCGAGCCGAGGGGACGCACGCGAAAGGGACATCACACACTGTGGACAGTCAGGCCGTTGCCTCTGGAGAGCTGTCACTGTCACGTAGCAGAGCGGAGAGAGAGGGATTATCATCATTACGCGTGTGTGTGTGTGTGTGTGTGTGTGTGTGTGTGTGTGTGTGTGTGTGTGTGTGTGTGTGTGTGTGTGTGTGTGTGTGTGTGTGTGTGTGTGTGTGAGTATGAGTGTGTGCGTGTGTGAGTATGAGTGTGTGTGAGTGTGTGCGGAGCGCATGTTGTCATCCATCCATCCGCGGCTGATGCAGTCCGTTGGGAGCAGTGTGAGCTGAGCTGGACTCACAGCACAGCGGAATAACGGGCTCTCTCTCTCTACACATGATTCTAGCGCACAGAGCTTGTGGACGAGCAGCGGATTTCGACGCTACGCCGGGCTCACGCGTTTTATTCATTTATGATAAAGATCATTCATTATTGACAAGCGGGTGGTTCGGTTTGGGGGGAATTAACGCACCGCTGAACAAAGGATATATGAAAAACGGTCTACTACAACAGCCAAATTCCACAAAACCCCAAACCATCTCGTTGCGAGCGGTAATCGGTGGGTTGTATGAATGCATATTCTATTCAAAGAGGACAAACGGCTGAGTGATCGTTCCTCTTTGCAACCTGGATCGGGAGGAAACATCATACTGGTCGATGGAGAGTGAACCCCCGTCAGATGGGGTTCATTCCGAAATGTGACATTTTTCCATACAGCCTTCTGTAATAATAATAACGTGCATCAACGCAGTCCGCTCTCGGTTGGATTTGTTTACGTCGCTCAAGGTACGTTCTACAGACATTCCACTTAGTAGCTTAGGCTTATCGATTCTAAGAAGAGAGTCATTGGTCAGCTGGCAAGATTCATGTGCATGATGCTATATTTAACGCGCTTTTATTGCTGTGAATTCATCACCTCGGCTTACGGTGGAAGCAGACGGGCTATTTCAGGGCTCCCCATCATCATCAGACCAGCGGGGTTGACAGTATTGTGAGAAACGCGATGTTGATGCTCTACAGCAGTGGTTCTCAACCTTTTCAGGCCGCGACCCAACATATTTGAACAGGGGACCCCCCCCCCCCCCCCAAACATTAAAAAAATAAAATAATAATAATATAATAATCATATTTGAACTGGGGTCCCCCCCCCCCCACACCGACAAGCACTGAGAATCGTAGGAGTTGAGGCATTCCATTTAGTTTGACTCGGTTCCACAGATAAGCATTGGGAAAATAGCCATAATCTACAAGCCCACATTGTTGTGAGCTTGTAGATCGACTATTTTCAATTTGGCCAATGTTTGACCCAACCAGTATTTATAGTATAGTTTGTTGATTGATTGATGCAGCAATGGTCTTTCCTTAAATTGTCACTTTACTGTCATCTGGGACCCCCCCCCAAAAAAAAAAAAATCATGTGGGGACCCCCCTGGGGCTCCTGACCCACAGGTTGAGAACCACTGCACTACAGTATAGGTGCATATACATTTGTAATGTAAGCTCGCTCGCCCGGAGGCCTGGCATTTGCTGATCATGCCAAAAGGGCACGTTGTACATCATGTTGTTGGGGGAATGTAAGGTGGCAGAACGCGTCACACCCCGACCTTAGAGGCAGCTTTGGCATTTGACCAAAAAACAAAAACATAGCAACCTTAACCCGCCCAGATAGCCTCAACGTTGTGTGTTTTTAGTGCCACTTTATTTATCTCAGGCGGACGAGAAATGTATGGTTATTATGGGTAATTGAACTGCTACAGCTCCATTTTGTGGCAAATCTGGACTCAGAACATTTGCATGTTTTTACAGTGTCTGTCAGTCATGGCATGGGGCCCCTCCCACACTTTATTGCAGACACATGAGGTTAGATGTTATTCTTTATTTTAGGACCTCAGAACCTCCCCCATCCCACCCTTCTCTTTCCCACAAGCCTCCCCTTCTGTCTTTCACTCTCTCACTCACACACACACACACACACACACACACACACACACACACACACACACACACACACACACACACACACACACACACACACACACACACACACACACACACACACACACACAATGGTCTTGCTGCTGCTAGTCCCTAAAACAAACTCTCTTCTGGAATCCCCTGCGG
Source organism: Gymnoscopelus microlampas (assembly GCF_963454915.1). NCBI lineage: Eukaryota > Metazoa > Chordata > Actinopteri > Myctophiformes > Myctophidae > Gymnoscopelus > Gymnoscopelus microlampas. The sequence continues at coordinate 17,644,901 of NC_139948.1, forward strand.
ACCCTAGTTGTGCTCAGTATTGTTAAAAGAGTCGGGGGGGGATCTGCCAGAGAAGAACATTCCCATTCTCTCTAAACATAAACAGGTATTTGCTTAAAACTGGACCCTATAGGTCAGCTAAACGCATGGCTGTCCCTTATAGGGGATTTATCCCTCCAACAGACTCTCTCTGGCCACCCATGATCGTCCAAGATCTATCAAGAGACAGGACAGACACTGTATATCTTCTGAACCGGTAAGAGGTTGGATATTAACACTCGACCTGTGAGACTTGAAGATTGGGATGGAATGAGAGTTAGAGTGGTACTATGTCTCTGGTCAGGTCGCTCCCCAGGGCCTGTTTTAGACGACTCTGTGTTCAACCATAAATCAATATTCAGTAGAGCGGATTCGCTGCCTTATTCCCCACACTGTGTTGTTATGTTACGTTGAGATAGTAGCTTTTCTCTTGGGACTCTCCGTGGCGCTCCCACCATATGTATAATGATAATCGTGTGTGTGTGTGTGTGTGTGTGTGTGTGTGTGTGTGTGTGTGTGTGTGTGTGTGTGTGTGTGTGTGTGTGTGTGTGTGTGTGTGTGTGTGTGTGTGTGTGTGAGTGAGAGAGAGAGAGAGAGAGAGAGAGAGAGAGAGAGAGAGAGAGAGAGAGAGAGAGAGAGAGAGAGAGAGAGAGAGAGAGAGAGAGAGAGAGAGAGAGAGAGAGAGAGAGAGAGAGAGAGAGAGAGAGAGAGAGAGAGAGAGAGAGAGAGAGGAGAGAGAGAGAGAGAGAGAGAGAGAGAGAGAGAGAGAGAGAGAGAGAGAGAGAGACCATGACCTCTTTATTAAACATGTACACCTGACACAGCCTAGCGTGTGAATCGTGTGTGAACAGCATGTATGGTTTCATGGGAACTTCCCTGCTTTCCCTTGTATTTGTGCACAGGTGTACCCTCCCACACACACACACACACACACACACACACACACACACACACACACACACACACACACACACACACACACACACACACACACACACACTACACTCCAGGCAGATGCTAACACATGACACATAGCAGACAAGGCTTCATTCCAGGATGGGAGCTTCCCCCGCACATCCTGCTAGGTACCGTGTCTCACCAGACCCAGTGCTACAGTATTTCTTCAGATGCTTATCATCACACTGTCTTAATATCTCTGATAATACATCCCCCCTCTTCATCCATAATGGATGAACCACCTTGATACCACATAGGAAGGAATGGAACACCTGACGCTAGATGTGTATGGCCCTGGTTTCTTGAGGTGTGTGTTGGGGGGCTTCTAATCCCACCGATCTCCCCCTCCGATGCAGGAATGGGGGGAGGAGAGGGAGGGGTGGCACTGTTAATTGCCAAGTCAATTAGCATACGGTCACGCTGCGAGCCCAGCCACATGGTAATGAGGCCTAATTAGGAGGAGGCCGAGGGGAATAACTCCACTGCCGATCTCTCCTTGCAGACACCCAAGGGGGGTGTGGGGATGGGGCTCTCTTTTAAAAAAAAATCCAATTCCTTTTCACCTGTCTCGTTTCAACTCTCGCATTGGTGCCACTGAACGATTCACAATATTTTAGAAGATCCAGCTTTCCTCATCCTTCCACGTCTATCATCTCTCATCATCTCATGATGTTGTTTGCTCATTCTCTCCTGTCTTTTTATATCCTCACTTTGAGGAGCATCAAGCCTGCAATGTGTTATTAGTATAATGGGAAGAAGAGCCAGCCATACCAGATGATACATACTCTATAGTGTTTAAAGACTGTGCAGCCTAACTTGAAGTTCATGGCTTTGATCGTTGCAACAGCCATGTTGTGGCTGGGTGTCCCTCAGCAAGACATAGACAACTGAGTTGCTCACTGTTTGTACGTTGCTGCAGATAATGCCAAATTTATATTCAGAATTTCCGTCGTATGACGCTGTCATGTGCCAAAATAGCAGGTCTACAAGTTGCTTTCTGTGTGCGACAATGTCGTACGGCAAAGTATAAGTCAGGCTTCAGAGTGACAGATGTCTAAAATGTACTTTTGTAAATGTGAATGATGTGTGGAGGCTTGCCTGCCAAGCAGCTCTTCAAAAGAGAAAACGAGAGAGAGAGAGAGAGAGAGAGAGAGAGAGAGAGAGAGAGAGAGAGAGAGAGAGAGAGAGAGAGAGAGAGAGAGAGAGAGAGAGAGAGAGAGAGAGAGAGAGAGAGAGAGAGAGAGAGAGAGAGAGAGAGAGAGAGAGAGAGAGAGAGAGAGAGAGAGAGAGAGAGAGAGAGAGAGATTTAAGCCCCCAGGAGATTCACGTCCTCAACGTTGCTCCTGTGACCCACACCATTTCCCTCTCCTCCATGAACCTTGCTTCAGGACACTCTGTCGGTGGAAGTTTACTTCTAGCCAATTATTGTCAGAGAATAGAGATGCTCAAAGCAGCTTTGAGGTGGAGGTAACAGAAGATAAAATACCTGTTTGAGATGCCTACTATTTATAAGCTTAGCTAATCTGTTCCGCTGACTTAATTAGTAACACAGATATGTTTGTAATGCAAAGTAAAGCACAGCACATTGAGGTAGCACCTCCAGACACATTAATTGGCAGTATGGGGTAATTCAATATTGTATCTTAGTGTTCATTTATCCTATTTCAACACTCATCAAAACGTGTGCTTTCAACTGAAAAACATGTTGCGACTTTATTCATTTTAAAATACAGAGTTTTTGTCACACAACACAGCCATATGCTAACCACTTTCAACATGGCATCCCTGTTTTGGTCCCTGAATATTTGGTGATAAATAATGATAACAAATAAATGTAAAAAAGCCAAATTCCACAAGACTGATGCCTGTCATGCCATCCAAAGGATATTCTAAACCCCACTGCAGTTACAGATGTCTGCTGTTTCAAACTGGAGGAGTTCAACGTGTGTTTGTGATAAAGGGCTGTAGTCCTGAATGGCATCATCATCATCATCATCATCAGCTGGCAGATGTCAGGACACTCAGTCCCTGCTTGGCGCCAGAAATAACATACTTGCTGCTGCATCTGGATCATTGTGTTGCTGGACACACGCACGCACACGCGCGCGCGCGCGCACACACACACACACACACACACACACACACACACACACACACACACACACACACACACACACACACACACACACACACACACACACACACACACACACACACACACACACACACACACACACACAGTTATTGTTCCAGCTGTCTGAATGGAGTGATAGGTGAAAGAAAGAAGATGGAAGGGAGAGAAGTCAAAACGCAATCATCCGCCCAATTATGGTTATGCTAATTACACACAGCATCTGGTTGTGCACTATGTCTGATAATTACAGTGGATGGTAATTGTACAGGAGGGCTTGTTAGATGATTCACCGTCTCTGTCGATCCATTCTGAAGCAGATTTGAATGGTTCAGAATGCTGCAGAACTGTGCTCACGTTAGTATGTTATCTGTTTTCTGTCACCGTCATGGAAATCAGCGGTTTGTTATTAGTACGTATGCCACATTCGGGCGTTGTGTAAAAACGCTGCGCCTTTGCACGCATGCATAATACATGCCACAAGACAGCACGTTATATTTGTATGCAAATGGATCCGGCATAAATGGGCATTGTGCCAGTGTGTGTGTGTGTGTGTGTGTGTGTGTGTGTGCGCGCGTGTGTGTGTGCATACTGTATGTGGACGTGCTTTATGAATAAATGTATGTGTGGCACAGTGCACAGGGCTAATGCTTACAGGCATTTATACTCCGTCGTACGGCAGTGTCTCCTGTCGAAAATAGCCGATCTACAAGTTCACAATGCGTCACATCCAGCATCATGCTTAAGATGGATGTCTGAGGCACCAGAAGACTCCCTGACACTGACAGGCGGATGCAGACATACAGCCATGCAGCAACACTGGCAGGAGCTGGCTCTTTCCCTAGTTACATAAGACTCACACATAGAGAGAGAGGGGGAGAGAAAGGAAAAGTGATAAAGGAGGGGGGGGGGGGGGTTACGGAGGGGTGGAAGGGACGCAAGGAGTGGCAAAGGAGAGCTCTTAGAAAAAGAGAGAGTGAGTGAGAGTTGGGGTACAGAGGGATTTCTAATTCCTCTTGACACTTTATTCCTCGGTAACAGAGAGAACAGGTGGAGAGAAGAAAACGAAAGAGCCAAATTGGAATATGAAGGGTGGTATGCAGAAAGAGAGGGATGTCTTGTGATTAGGCAGTCGGTGAAAGAGAGGGAGAGGGAGAGAGGTGGGAGGAGGAGGAGGATGCGAGACACATCTTTCACAGCACATCTTCAAATATAGCGGTGACATGAGACCGCTCCAGCACCGGATGGAGATCCCAATCTAAATGAATAGGGGATGATTTAAATGGGATGGGGGGGGGAGCTGGAGTGAGGATAAGACGGCAGCATCCTCTGCTCTGCTATAGGGAAAGGAAGGCTCGGGGCTCTGTCTCTTCACATGGCTCATAATATTAATAGGAGAGGAGAGGATGAGCGACTGATGTGCTGTGTGTGTGTGTGTGTGTGTGTGTGTGTGTGTGTGTGTGTGTGTGTGTGTGTGTGTGTGTGTGTGTGTGTGTGTGTGTGTGTGTGTGTGTGTGTGAGAGAGAGAGGGTGAGAGACTGAGTGAGAGTGAAAGAGATGTGGCTTGACTGTAATTCTGAACATGCATGTCTTGATATTTCTGTCTGTGTGTGTGTGTGTGTGTGTGTGTGTGTGTGTGTGTGTGTGTGTGTGTGTGTGTATCTATGTGTGTGTGTAGTCACTGACAGCACATTGTGTACATCCTTCAACCTTCAGTTTATCAGCCAGTCAGGACCCCACGATCTGTGCTGTGACAGATGAGTGAGTAACTAAGTACATTGAGGTATCTGTACTTTACTTCAGTATTTCCAATTTCCAGTACTTTTACTTCTACTCCACTACATCTCAGAGCCAAATATTGTACTTTTACTCCACTACAATTATTTGAAAACTTTAGTTACTAGTTACTTTTCAGATATAAATTATGATATTATGAAACATACATTAACCACTTTAGCCCTATTTTATACCTAGGCTATTTTAAAATAGCCGATCTACATGCTCACAACGTGTCGCATCGCGAGCTTGTAGATCTGCTATTTTCAAACATTTTAGTACTTTTACTTTTGGTACTTTAAGTACATTTTTGATACCAATATTTTTATACTGAGTGACGCAATCATTCAGTGGATGAGTGAGTCTGTGAGTGCACAGCGAAATCTTCAACGGTAAAATGTAACTGTTCATTTCGTGTAAACAATCATATTGTATCTATGAGGGTGCTGTGTGGGAAAGGAAGTTAGTGAATGAGTTAATGTGGTTACAGTCTATGACAGAAGTTCCCCCCTCCTGCCTTGTCTCTCTCTCCCTCCTCCTCCTTCTCCTCCCTAGAACCCCCCCACGCTCTCTCTGTCTGTTTTAGTGTGCACTGGTCTGTTGCTTTGTGGTGTTACAGTCCTTGTCACTAAACACGAGACAAAGAAGGAGGCAGAGAGGTAGAGAGGACAAGAGCACAGTCAATGTGAAAAGGGGAGATGGAGTGATGTAGAAGGCTCTTTGAGGATGAATGACCCCCCCTCCAACATCCCCCCTCCTCTGTGCGCTGGGTGTTTTGCTCCTGTCATTCAGAGCTGGAGTGTAACCATGGTTATCAGGGCCTTAGCCAGAAAACACCATACCGTTAGGAGCTAACTGTTTTCTCAAGTGTGTGAGAGGCAAATTGTATGTCGATGTTGCAACGCACATGTAACATGTGTGCTTGCGTGCATGGCCGTGAGTGTATGTGCATGCGTGTACGTGCACGTGCATTTAAAAGCCAGCGCTGTGTTTTGGGTGACTCATCCGTCTGTATGGGCTGATTGATGTTAATGCAGCCCAATAATACACCAACAAGGTCATAATACAATGACAAAATGTCACCGAACGAGGCTTTTATGGAGAAAGGAAACGGAATTTGAGTAATGGGAGGGGGTAGGGGGCTGTAATGCTTAATTTATACTCAACGCATATTCTTGGCAGGCAACACCGTCGTACAACACTGTATATATAAATCAGGCGTAAGAAGAGATCCAAAGGGGCTTAGTCCTCCGAAGAATACAGTACATGCAATAGCTGTAAACAAATGCAAAGGAGCCGTGCCCGCACGCTGACATTCACACAATGTTTGTTCCGTTGTTATGCCCTTTGGGGCCTCAAAGACCAACTTGCATAATGATAATTAATGAGTCACAAACAACCACTATGTTAAAATGCAAAAATAGGCCATGAAGATAGACACATCAAAGGCTTAGAAGAAGCCAACAGAGCAACTATGCAGATAGCAGTCTTCTGCATGTGCATGTGCTTTGTGAGAGAGAACGTTTAGTGGGAGAGAATGTATCTACCTCACTTTGATCTAGGTAGAGAGTTGCAATCACTGATGTATAATAATAAACTGTGGATTGGCCAACATATTAGTGGCCATATTATTTGTTAATGAGAGACTAGATGCGCAGGATACGGTTGTGACCAACATTCATGAAAAGGATTTTGTAAAACATTACTCAATGACAGCACACTAAAAGAAAGTATGATGTTATTTTATAGCTATGATGGTATTTAGAGTGTGTTAATAACTGCATGTATTGCCATGCAACTGATTCATCTGTGTCTAAACAATCCAGGTTAGCTAGCAACTTAAAGATGTAGTAGGTGATTATTATTGTCTTGTTAAAATACTTGTTAAAAAAGTGTTAAATACCTCTATATTCTGATAGTAGTCATTGCTGTCTCTCCAGCTATTTAGTAAACAGAGAAATGCATTTTCAGGTTGAGATACCAATATTATCCAATAGAGAAGTCATACAAGATACAGGATCAACAAGTGAAATTGGAAGTGATGACACAAAGATGTGACCAGACAAAATGGAAACTGGAACAGATTGGATGAAATTGGCAACACATCTGAAGTTGTTTGTTAAAGAACTGGAGAGGGTCTGGGGAGACCCTGTTACTGAACAAACACTCTATAGCAATGATTATACTAGTCCATAACCGTCCGGGGATAGTAGTAGTATCAACTATTAGCACCATTCAGGTGAATGAATGAATCTTTTTTTGAGGCAGGTCGACCTCCACCGAATGCTGCATAACCCGGAGATGTTCGCAGTCAAAGTATTTGCAGACGTTTAGTTATGTCAATGCTAAGTCTGCCCGGTCTGTGGCCGTGCGTGCATGCACACACACGTGCGCGCGACCCGGAGCGAACACACACATACACACACACACCAGCCATACACACGTGCGCACACATGCACACACGGACCCGTCGCTCCCACAGCCATGGGAAGTTGATGTTTAAGCTGTTTGAGCTATGTGCTAATAACACAACCTGGATTAGAACATTACGCGTGTGAATCAGCGTGCTTGTTGGCATGAAGATGATATCCAAAGCATCCTCCCTCTCATGAAACGCAGTGTGTGTGGACACATGCCGTAAATGAAAGTCCTTTATAGGTTTGCAGCGTTCTCTGTCTAACAGTGCCCGTGCACAGTTTGTCTGTCTGGCAGCTGGCCGTGCGCAGTTTGATCATTCATCCCATAGCTAGGGGTCACAGTTTTTTTTTTTTATGGGAGGGGGATGTGATGGGAGACGCATTCATAATCCTCATATGGAAGGAAAAAAGTGTCTATGGGACCTACTTTCCAAGCTCTGTATCGTCCCCCAGTCTGTACATGACTGTCCCAGTTCTACTGTGTGCTGGAGGGAGTGTGTGTGTGTGTGTGTGTGTGTGTGTGTGTGTGTGTGTGTGTGTGTGTGTGTGTGTGTGTGTGTGTGTGTGTGTGTGTGTGTGTGTGTGTGTGTGTGTGCGTGCGTGCGTGCGTGCGTGCGTGTGCGTGTGCGTGTGTGCGCGTGTGTGTGTGTGTGTGCATGAGCCTTAGCCCTGGCTGGTGTGTAGTTAAGTCCAGCTCTCTCCCCTGTTGGTCTAGCCAGTTGCACTGTGTTTTTCTGGCAAGACACTGAAAGAAGATCTATCTCTGAGGATATCCAGTGTCCTTTATGTGGTATGTAAATACTGTGTTGCAGTCTATTTGTAGACGGCAGGGGAAGGTATTTCAGCCATGGCCTTAAAGTGAGCGTAGTGTGGTGAAGCTCTGTGAAATAAACAGACCCTGGAACAATACATAGCAAAATGTTAATTCAACATAACCACTTGAACCCCAGCAGCATCCCTTTTCTGCGGGGAACATTCGCCGAAAAATGCTGATTCACAATGTGTCATGTTGCGATGCATTGTGAGCTTGTAGAGCTTCTATTTTGGCGAAGAAATTTGGTTTAGAGGGGGGAAAAGCGGTCCAAGAACAGTAAGTAACTCTTAGTTTCACTGTATAGTGGGTTTAAGTGGTTAACTGTACAAATGCACCTCTGAGGGTAAATCTTTACACTTTCAGAGTTGAATTAACACTCTGGATTTTACAGTGTAGGAGAAATAGAGGGGGACAAGTGTGCGCGCACCCTGCACGTGTTTGTATGTGTATGTGTTTACTGAAGGGTGATGATGATGACTCAGCACAATGTGTATGAGGCAGCTTGGAAAAATGTATGAAAGGTCAGTGCAGTGATGTGTTGGACAGACAGTTGTTGTTGACGGTGAGGCTTGCTCAGATGTTTGATTAACTCTGTCTCTCTCTCTCTGTGTGTGTGTGTGTGTGTGTGTGTGTGTGTGTGTGTGTGTGTGTGTGTGTGTGTGTGTGTGTGTGTGTGTGTGTGTGTGTGTGTGTGTGTGTGTGTGTGTGTGTGTGTGTGTGTGTGTGTGTGTGTGTGTGTGTGTGTGTGTCTCTCTCTTGGTCTTTGATACATTTCAACTCAACAACTATAGAACACAAGAGCATGACAGGTGCAAACACGATGATCATATTGGAAAAACTCCTTGCCGAACTGGAAGTGTGAAGTGTGTGTGTGTGTGTGTGTGTGTGTGTGTGTGTGTGTGTGTGTGTGTGAAGCCAGGCAGGTAGACTGATGCAGCATTGATTTCTTCCTTTGGTACTCTTTGTGCTGCCAGTGTTTCTCTATAGGCACTTCTGTGTGTGTGTGTGTGTGTGTGTGTGTGTGTGTGTGTGTGTGTGTGTGTGTGTGTGTGTGTGTGTGTGTGTGTGTGTGTGTGTGTGTGTGTGTGTGTGTGTGTGTGTGTGTGTGTGTGTGTGTGTGTGTGTGTGTGTGTGTGTGTGTGTGTGTGTGTGTGTCTGTGTGTGTGTGTGTGTGTACACTGTATTATGTATAGTCTCGCATCTTGCCAGGTACCCGTAGATGGACGATAGCGAGTGGAGCTGTTTGTACACATGAGTTCCTTTCTGTGTATCGCAGTTTGTCATAAAACATATACTTGATGCTACATCCCTTCCTGTCTGTACTGTAGGCGGTACAGTTTCAAATCATAAATCATATACCTTGTTTTGAATAATTAAAAAAGGCTCTCTGCTGCTGTCCTGTAGAGGAAAAGCAGTTTTACTGGGCATGGCTGAGATTTTATTATTTTATCATCTAACGCGGCTTGAGATATCATCATCATAAACTTGATTAAATATCACTTTTGAACATGAAAGTTACAAAATGCTTTATGCAATACTAAAAGTTATAAAACAGCCGAATTAAACAACACATACTGTTACTGTATCAAAGTAAATATTAGCATACCGTTATAACAGCTTGTTACTAAAATAGTAACAATTCAACTCAAGTGAAACAAGGATAGAAATTGCATAGAGCAAAAAAGTTTGCAGAAAAGCAAGCCACTTTAGAAGTGTTTAAAAAGTCGATACATAGAATTTGCTAATCTGTGCTCTTTGGGAATCGCATTCTATAGATCAGGGGCCCTGGCAGCAAATGTTCGATCCCCTCTTGACATTAATTTGGAATCTAGGAACAAGAGAGGACAAGAGATAGAAAAGAGAGCGAGAGATAGAGAAAACATTTAAAGTTTGATTTATATTTTGCGTGCCAAAAACAATAGTATATAGTATAATAGTATAATAGTATTTTGTATAACCTTGTGCACACCTATTCCGAAATGTTTTCAGTCGGACTCAGTTCGATTCATGCATTTTAAAGAAAATCGCAACAGACTCTGTATGCAAGAGCTGTAAGTCATTCACCCTCTGTTAACTGCTGTTCATTGTTTGAAACAGAACTATGGCAGATTGTCTGTATTGTTACTCAGAGGCAGATGATCACTGTGGAAATAACTGCCAGCGCAACAAACTCTATCTAAAGCTGGATAACTCCCTCCTCCCCCCTTTCTCTGCTGTTCTTTGTCTTTTCTTCTTGTCTCTCACTTTATCTTTTTCTGTTTCCATTCTTTGTCCTTCGTGCTCACTGCTCACTCTCCTCTCTCTGTTTTGTTCTTTGAATCCCTCAGAGATGGCGAGATTCCTCCCTGTCCTCCTCCTCTTGCTGCTAACTGTGTCCCAGCGTGCCAGCGGCCAGGACTCAGAGGACACGCCGAATGCGCTGCCCCGGGGCTGTGGCTGGGGCCTGGTGCGCCCCTACACCCTCCTCTGTGATCTGGATTCCATATGGGGGGTCGCCGTCGAGTCGGTGGCCGCCGGCGGGGCCCTGGCGTCCATCTTGCTCGTCCTCGTCCTGCTGTGCCGCGTGCGCCACATCAGCGAGGGGGAGAAGCGCAGCGGCGTGGGACCGATTCTCCTCCTTCTCCTGGGTATCCTGGGCCTGTTTGGCCTGAGCTTTGCTTACCTTATTGAGGAGGACGCGTCGCTCTGTCTGCTCCGCAGGGCTCTCTGGGGGCTCCTCTTCGCTGTCTGCTTCTCTTGCCTGCTGGTGCAGGGCGTTCGGCTGCGCAGGTTGGGCCGCGAGCGTCGGAGTCCAGGTGGTTGCGCCCTCACGGGCCTGGCGCTCGGCTTGAGCGCCGTACAGGGCATTATCGCCGCCGAGTGGCTGCTTCTGACCGTGCTGCGAGAGGGACGCCCCGCCTGCCAGTACCTGCCTCTGGACTTCTCCTTAGCCTGCAGCTATGTGCTAGCGCTCTTGCTAGCTGCGCTGGCCGCCGCCTCCCTGGCACTGTGCGGGAAGACACGCCAGTGGCGCTGCAATGCCATCTGGCTGCTGGTGACCTGCTTGCTGTCGCTGTTGTTGTGGGTGGCCTGGGTGGGCTTCTACCTCTACGGCAACGACTGGCTGGGGAGGTCCCCTGACTGGGATAACCCGGCCCTGGCTATCGCCCTGGTGGCCCAGGGCTGGCTGCTGCTGCTCTTCCACGCTATCCCCGAGGCCCACATCTGCATGAGACCCCCGCCACAGCCCACCGCCCCCGACTACTTTGACACCTCCCAGAACTCGACGAGGATGAGGGAGACCAGCTTTGACGAAGACATCCCCCTCTCTCACAGGCAGTTTGTGGAGAACCAGGGCTACGGGTACAGCGATGAGAACACTGCAGGTACGCTCCAGTCCATGGAGAATGTAGGCCATCGTAAGTAATGAAACAACACTGTGTTCAGCTAGAGATAACTACAGATTATGCATCAAGTGTTTCTGTGTTTCTGTGTCACACATCATTTTAGTCTGGACAACTCAAGAATTGAATTTAAATATTTTAATGAACATAAAATGAGCAATATATTTATCTTGTTTTTAGGCTTTTAATTGAATATGATATTTTATTGGCAACAAATAAGAGCACAATATCACCAATTTAAAGTGCCAAAAGGGATTAATCACAAAAAAAGACGAAGGTTGTTACCATTGTGCTCCAGGTATTGGGTATTAGGTATTCATAGGCATTCTGAGGGAGTACACTAACATTTTCCCTACCAAATAGGGGCCTTCTGAAACCCCCCCCATAGTACATGAAAGCAGATCCAAAACAACAGGTGGGAACTGGAGGGGTCGAGGGTGAGCAGCAATTCCTAGAAGGGCAGCAGCAGCAGTAGTGTGAGACAACGCAGCAAACAAGCAAATGAGCAATGCAAACATCCCCATTTAAACGGGACACTCTATTAGTAAAGTGGTGCATGTGACTGGTTCAGAATAGAAGCATGGAGCTGGGGATGACCAACGGTCGGATAACAGCAACTGCAACGGGGAGTTTCCTGACTGAACTTTTCTTTACAGGAAAGATACAGCGGGGGGGGGGGGGTGTACAATTGTCCCAATTGTACACTCTCTGAGTTAAATTAACACTGATTAAATTAAATCAGTGTTTCAATCAAATTAACCCCAATCTACACTGATACCGTGTAGATTGGGGTCCCAGAGATGAATACAGAAAAATATATAGTATCAAATGGGGGTCCGTGGCCTAATGCATATGACACTGGGGGTCCTTGAAATTCAAATGGTTGAGAATCACTGCTGAATGGGAGACAAATGTGAGTAATGTCCGGCCCATCTCTCTGTGTGCCCTCTGTGCCAGCAGGCTTGAGGAGCGCTGCAGGACATCATAATGGGAGCACTGGTGCCAGGCCCAGTGCTCCCTTCCGCAGCAACGTCTACCAGCCCACCGAGATGACCATGATCCTGAACGGGGGCGCGGTGAGTAGATCCTCACAGTCACAGGTACACGCACACGTCACACACACACACACACACACACACACACACACACACACACACACACACACACACACACACACACAGCTCACCCCCAGGTGCTGAGACAGAATTTGACAAAGGTCTCCCTCCCATCACTTACATTCTTACACACAATGCTCTCTATAAACCAATCAACTGCATGCACATCTGTGCATACAGAACATTACCCTCCAAACGACAATGAGGGAGGTGTGTGTGAGCGTATTCATACATGTACGTAAGTAGCCTTGGGAGCCAATGGTTCCCGAGGCATGTGGCCCATACTGTAGGTCAGCTCCTGTCTATGTACCATGAGGTGGCTTGATGACCATGTACAGTACACCCCCTGGACATGATGCTAGTATGTCACAGAGACCTATACCTCCAATCCAACCCTTGATGCTGAGTGCCAAGCAGGGAGGCATTGGTTACATTATTATAGTCTTCTTTGGTATGACTTGGCTTGGGATTGAACCCCAACCACCCATTCTCAGGGTGCACACCCTCCAACAAGGCCACTGAGCTGGTACTCATACGTGTGTGCAGACATGCAGAGTTTGGTTTGTGCACAATCGTGCAACTGGGCACTCATTTCTTTGTGTATGGATATGTGTGAGAGAGTTCTATATCATTATCTGTGCATTTGTGTGTGTGTGTGTGTGTGTGTGTGTGTGTGTGTGTGTGTGTGTGTGTGTGTGTGTGTGTGTGTGTGTGTGTGTGTGTGTGTGTGTGTGTGTGTGTGTGTGTGTGTGTGTGTGTGTGTGTGTGTGTGTGTGTGTGTGTGTGTGTGTGTGTGTGTGTGTGTGTGTGTGTGTGTGTGTGTGTGTGTGTGTGTGCGTGCGTGCGTGCCTGCGTGTAAGTGTGCGTGTACGTGTATGTGTATGTGTGTGTGTAAGCTGTGATGCTATCTCTTCAGTGAGTGATGCAGTTGTGTCCTGGCTCCTGTCAGGTCCCCTATTGTGCCAGGATAGATGGGCACTCTGGCCGGTGCAGGGCAGGTGAATGGCTTCCATTCCCCATGCTATAAATAAAGCCTAGCCACTCCGCCAGAATGCTGAGGCAACATTCTGTTAATATTCTGGGCATGTATATCAATAAAGCTATAAAGCCAAAACGGTTTATAGGCACTATTCTTGGAGATCTCAAATAGGGTTGTGTGATTTAGTAAACGTGCTCTGTGATTGAATATGCATAACATTATCTCCGCATAAGAGATCATTACTTTGCCAGAAAAGTGTGTGTCCAGTGACTAAAACAATAACACATTTTGTGAAAATAGCCAATCTACAACCTCACAACATGTTGCTTCGCGACAAGTGGTTAAATAAAGCTATATAGCAGTGGTCCTCAAAGTGGGGTTCAGTGACCCCCAGGTTTCCTTGAAAGGGTTTCAAATGGACAGTTACAGGTTTGTAACTTGGAGAGTTATGGGGGTCCTTGATATAAAACGTTTGAGAACCACTGCTATATAGTAAGTAGAAGCTTCCGGTGTGACGAACCTCATTCATGGTGTTATTTCTCTTGCAGGTACCCTCGGCCCCCCCCACCTACACGGGGCGGCAGCTGTGGTGAGGAAGAGGATGGGAGAAGATCATGAAGATGAAAGGTTGAGAGGAGGAGAAGAAGAAGAGGGAAAAGGGGGTTTTGGTTGAGGAAGTATAAGTGGTCCAGGGGCTGGCAGCCCGGAAGAACATGGACTTGAACATGGACACCAACAGGACCCCATGTCTCTGTGTATAGACTGAGGACTTACACACTCACACGAGTGCGCCAATCAGCTACGCCAACTACTGTGTGTGTGAGACCGGAAAAATGGAGGACAGGGCCAATGTTCTTCTTAAACATCTCCTGTAGCCTACACATCTCTGTAGGTGGGCGAGTCGAACAAGAAGAAAAACAATATATGAGCGGATGTGGCTCTGGAAATATTGACACTCAGTATTATTCTGTTTGAATTTTGCTCCCCTGAGACTGTATACCACTGTAAGCATCCTTGAAAACTGTGAAATGTATCACTTAATTTCCCTCCCTCTCTCTCTGTCTCTGGTTCTCTCTTCCTGTCAGTCAGTGCGTGTGTGTGTGTGTGTGTGTGTGTATGTGTGTTCTGCTATGACTCGCACCGCTGGCGCTGCAGCAGAAACGTGTGGCTCTGTCCTCCATTCATCCATGCTGCAGGTGCAAGCACTCACCAGCCTCCCACTGAAATAAATGCCATCCTCAGAGATGTGCACATGAGAGAAGTGTACAGCTTGAGCAATCCAAAAGAATACAGTGCGTGTGCGTGTGTGTGCATGTATTGCCCTTCACCTCAACTCTGGACCATAACACATCCTCCTTCTCTGCTTTCCTTGGACTTCACTCCATGGATCTCTCTCTCTCTCTCTCTCTCTCTCTCTCTCTCTCTCTCTCTCTTTCTCTCTCTCTGTCAGTCTCTAGTGTGCTTCTATGTGTATCTACTGTGAATAGCACATACGTCCTCATCCTCCCATACGCATGGACAGTGCCCAACATATAACACAGACTGGAATATGGAATGAAACTCCAACGTGACCACACATCAAAACAACAACAACATAAATGACCACCTGGTACCGGCTCACCTTAACAGAGGGGACGGTGAGGCAGGCTCTAAATGAAATGGCATCCGATTGCGACGGGATGGAGCGGATGCTGATTGGACGCAGAAGGCGTCAGTCAGTCAGCGAGGTAGCAAACGCAGGAATCTAGGTCAGACTTGTGTGCTCTCTCGCTCATCTCCAGTGTCTCCAGTCTAAGCCAGCCGGGAGAAACTGTCACTTTATATCAGGGGGAAAGCGGTCCACTGTACTTATTCCCTCTATCTGTGTTGTATGTGTGCATATACGCATGTTGTGATTCTCTCGTTTGCTTTGTTTTGCGTGTTGGAACGTGACGAATACACTTCACAGCCAGGATTGTTGGCTGGTGCTACAGTACATTTCCCCTCTTCCTCAATTTCACATGATCCCATGAAAACCTGGTTTATATTTTGTCGCACAAGAAGTGGTCGAAAATGCGACTCTCTGAGTCAACTTTTTTGATAGAAAATCTGTTATTTTCCGGTGAGTGACTAAATATGCAGTATATTGAAAGCCTGATTAGACACAAATTGCAGATCTACAAGCTCACAGCGCGTAGATCTGCTATTTCTGGCACGCGATACCCGCACGCAACTAAGTATGCATCAGGCTATACTGTATATATATATATATATATATATATATATACTATATATATATATATTGAGACAGATACAGAGAGAGGTGACCGTTGTGTGCAGACATCCAAGAGCCTTAGAAAGAAAGAGAGAGAGAGAGAGAGAGAGAGAGATCAGATTTGCAGTGTGATGCACAAGAGCGAGAGATCAAATGAACGCTGGTGCAGAGGACTGAAGGAGGAGAAGGGAAAGGGGGGATGGGTAGAGCAAGAAGAAAAGAATAGATAGGCAAGAGTCTCGGAGGAGAGCAGGACGAGGGGGCTTGAATAGTCGATATGACAGTGACGTCCCTCTGAGTCCCTTCAGTCAGCCTGTGTTTCTTCTGTGTGAGAAAATGGCTCCTTCCTCTTCTGCGAGTATGTGTGTGTGTGTGTGTGTGTCTGTCTGTATGTTGCTGTGTATGTGTGTGTTGCTGTGTGTGTGTGTTTGTGTTTCTTTGTTGCAATATGTGTGTGTGTGTGTGTGTGTGTGTGTGTGTGTGTGTGTGTGTGTGTGTGTGTGTGCGTGTGTGCGTGTGTGTGTGTGTGTGTGTGTGTTGTGCACATGTATGTGTGTGGTTGCGTTGGAGGCTGCGCTACGCTATGTGACCGTCCTCTTCATCTGGCGAAGCCTCCATTGTCTTGGTGTAGTGGTTAGATCGTCTAGCCTGTACGTCCCTGTGCCAAGAAGGACTTCGGTTTCTCCGGGGTCTCGTGTTTCGAGCCCCTCTAACCCCAAAACCACCTCTCTCCTCCAAGAACCCGCGCAGCACAATCCTCAGTGTTCATTTAACTCGGAGGGTGTAAAGATTGACCCAAACATACCCATACCAATTTGGGTCATTTCACCCTTAGAATGAAATAAACCCTGAGGGTTTTACTGTGTGTACATAGTTGTGCTGTATAGCATTTGTTTGGCTGTTTACGTTTTTGTTTTTGGTAGATTAAGTTTAGACACCAGTGTTATATAAAACCACTGGACATCTGACTACTGCAAAGTATTTTATTTTTTATTCTTTGAGGGATTTTTAACTGGATTGTCATATATTATGCTTATATTTTTCACTTGCTGGTGTCTTTTTTTTTACTAGTATTTTGAAATGTTTTGCAGATACTAGATATGCTTTTATTTTTATTTGGATTAACGTTGAACAAAACTATACCATTTGTCTTTTATGGGGATGGAATTTTGTGTCCCCTCTGTAACCATGCGACTGAGATGTCAAAGACATGGGTTTACTGCTGTAACAGTTATGGGGGAAACAAACCTACTACTTTTCTCAGAAGTATGAATTATTGCTATGAATAATGTTTTGCACTTCATGCCGTAGATAATGACTGTGTCTGTGATATTATAAGGTGATTACAGAGAGCAGCGCAGGGAATGGTGGAATCAAAGAACTTCGACCCTGCCAGTGGTCATACCGGTCACCCTCCCAGCCCCGCTCCCAGTGCCCCCCCCCCCCCTCAACCAGGAAACGACAGAAGAGATGGACTTACTAGACGAGGGGGTTGACCCTGGAATGGATGGTACTGTTCAAGTACAGTAGGTCTAACCCTAGAACTGGTGCGGGTCTAAAAGAGAGCTTGTCCAATGGGGCCAGGTTCTGTTTGGGCTGACCTGGAGTCAGGCTATGGGGGCCAAGGATCCTTGCTTTTCGTGCGAGAAAGGAGCTCTGTTCCTCAGGGCTTTGGGTGGTCAGGAGCACTGAGAGGCAACTTGAGATTCAACTCCCAGAGCTGAGGGGCGAGGGGGTTCATTATTGTGTTGTTTTCACTCAATGTGGAGTACAAAAAACAAAAAAAAAAGAATAATATTAATAAGATGTGACGTCGTAGATTTTGCACTTGTCAACTACCTATCTGTGCATGCTCATCACCATTTCTACTTGTAAGACCTTTCTCAGACGTACTGTTCAATACTAATTCTATTTATGTCAAGGTCATGTGGCAACAATCATATTTTCCGTGTATATCAGATGACACAATTATGTCTGTGCTTTCCTAAACACAAAAGAGAGTTTGTTCTTGAAATTCTTGAGAGACAAAAAAACATTTATATATAAAAAATAAATAAATAAAAATGATGGAGGTGGTACAAAATACAGGTCCCAGAATAGTCCCAGAGAATACCTGAAAAGGTGGATGTCAGATCATCAATGGACCTAATTTTAACTTCCTCCTGTTGGTTTGAAGCCTCACTGGGGGATAGAGGCAACTTATGAGAGATATCTCTGTGTTTATTGAAATTGAAATAAACTATGGTGAGATTTGCACAACAATTCTATATGTATAGTTTTGTCATCCCTGGGTAGCCCATGAAACACCCCTCCTTCCTGGGTTTCACGTGTCCTTAAAGGAGTAGTTCACCCAAAAAATGACTTGTTTTCTATCAATTACACACCCCATGAAATCTTGAATTCATGGAGATTTTTTAGTTTTTGTCACATTCCTATGACCAGCGGAGTCGTCAAATTGTTGGCTCAGGAATGGGACAAAAAGTTAAAATCGACACATCGATGCGAGAACATCGACAAGAACATCGATGCAATGTTCTTGTGTTTGACGTACATGGGCCAGACATGTCGATCAAACAGACCAGGCGGGTCAGGGACCGTGTAGTTTCTTGAGCACCATGAATTCAAGACTTCATGGGGTGTGTAATTGATAGAAAATAAGTCACTTTTTGGGTGAACTACTGCTTTAAGCCTCATTTATATTCCGTAGTACGACGTGTCGCTTGTTTACGAGAACTGATCTTCAGGCGTCACGATGCAACGCTTGAAAACCATTTCTCGTTAGCAAGCAACGATGTAGGCTATATTGTTTTCCTCACTATGTTTGGGGGAGAAGATCGCTTGTTTTTGTTACCTCACCGCGCGGCGATAGTGCGGGCTGGAGGCTCGCAATCTGCGCCCGAGCGAGCCATTATGAGCTGTCTGAGTTGGCAAGCCATGGCGGACGGAAAACGAGTGCTCCCTTCTTCCTGTTTCAGCCAAACACAGGCCGAGACCTCCCCAGCCATTCCCCAACTCTACTGGGGAAACAATGTCGCACACTGTAGAGGATATAACCGAAGTATAACTGAAGCTTTACCTGTTCACTCCTGAATGGTCTAGCCTCTGAGTCTGGACTGTTCCACTTGGGCCAGCTGATGGAGGTGATATTGGTTTTCACAGCTGTGACTGTGCAGTGACGCAGCATGCCTATGTACAGTGTAGAATTTGTTTCCCCTGATTAGAAAAAAAAGCCCCACAGTTAAAGCCTTATTTATGCATTGTCGCACGGCAGTGCGGCTTGCCGAAAGTGGCTGAGTTTAAAGCTGACAAGCTGTTAGCTTGAACATCAGCAAGTCCTTAACTTACTTTCACACCGTTGTGCGACAAAGAATGAATTAGGCTTAACTTTTGTTTCTGTAACTGATTCAGGAAAAAAAGCATTCAATAAAAGTGTCATGTTTATAGTTAACTTTGAATTTCATGTGGTCTTTTTCATTACAAACATAACACTGTTATGTCTTATGATTTAACTTATAGTTAACTTTGAATTTCATGTGGTCTTTTTCATTACAAACATAACACTGTCATGTCTTATGATTTATCTATAAGGTGCAGTATTACTAATGTAATTCAAATGACTGATTTCCGCAATTTTTTGAACTTTTTAAAACAACATTCCCAAAATAGGGACACCAGGTTGAAAGTGGTTGAGAGAGAGAGAGAGAGAGAGAGAGAGAGAGAGAGAGTGTAGCACAACCACTAGTTACAGTATGTGTCTATTCCCTACCAGTCCGATGCCTACTTCATACTGCGGCTGTGTGATCCGGTTTCATCCAGGCACAGTGCTACCAGACTCTAGGGAGCTGTCTGCACTATCAGATGTCCCTGGAATGAAATGGTCTGTTTTATCACCTAACCTAGTGGTAGCTGTGCCCCATGGGCATTGAAGTACCTGCAGAGGGAGATACATGACCCTTGTTGCGGCTCGCTGGGCGGCCAAGTGCCTCGCTGACTGGACCGGTCAAGAAAGCACTTCATCATGTGGGGCACCTCGGTGCTCAGTCACTGGGCTTCTGGAGGAAGAGGAGTTGCAGGTCAAAAGTATCCTCATAGATTTGTTACGCCCATGAACCACTGGAAACAGGCCAGGAACGCACTCTGTTCAATGTAATTGACATAAAGTCAAGTGAGGACAGTTACAACCTACATACTGTAGTCTTAAAGTTAACATTAAGTGGGAAAAAAGAGTCCAGTGGTCATCATCAGCTGTTTCTTTTATTCAGGATTCCTGCAGGTATCGCAAATCAAACAGCATATTTGCCCTAGAAGATATATACAGATATATAGCATACTTCTTATGGCATGGGCGAGCTTTCTAGAAGAGGGTCTGTCCAACATTTAGGACCTGTACAGTGTGGCGATATATAACTGAGAGTCATTAACCGTTGGAAGAAAGC
>NC_139948.1:17670180-17842680 GCF_963454915.1 Gymnoscopelus microlampas
AAGAGAGCACACACAGTCAAATACATCCTCAGTGTTCATTTAACTCTGAGAGTGTACATTTGGTTCCATATTCTTAACACTTTTAGAGTTACAAATGGATAAATAACACTGAGGATTTTACTGTGAGCAGAGTTTATTGTTAAGTAGAACAGAAGGGCACAAACCTACATACCACACCTGGCTGGAGATTGCTTAATCGCGCGTGTGCATGATGTGTGTGTGTGTGTGTGTGTGTGTGTGTGTGTGTGTGTGTGTGTGTGTGTGTGTGTGTGTGTGTGTGTGTGTGTGTGTGTGTGTGTGTGTGTGTGTGTGTGTGTGTGTGTGTGTGTGTGTGTGTGTGTGTGTGTGTGTGTGTGTGTGTGTGTGTGTGTGTGTGTGTGTGTGTGTGTGTGTGTGTGTGTGTGTGTGCGTGCGCGCGCGCGTGCGTGTAAAAGTGCGTGTGGGCACTTTCACATGCTCTTGTATTTTATATGGCTCAGTTGGCAGGATAGTACATAAATGGGTCAAATTTCCTGGCAGATGAATGTTGATAAACTCTGTCTGAATCCTTTATATCTGTCCAGTCACTGGGCTGTTTTCTGCGAAGAAAGCCCTGCTCTCTTTCCTATGACTGCCCTGCCCCTATTTGAGAGAGAGAGAGAGAGAGCGAGAGAGAGCGAGTGTGTGAGTGAGTGAGTGAGTGAGTGAGTAAGTGAGTGAGTGTGTGTACCAGGTACCAGGTATTATTATACTTACGAGGGCTCGATGTCCCCACAAGTATAGTAGAATTTGAGAGATCTAGATATAAACTAGAGTAATGTTGTTTTCATGGTTAACAAAAGATTTCTAGAGCTAAGACAAATCAGTAAAAGATTCAGGTTGGGTTCAATGTGTGCGTGCGTGCGCGTGTGTTCATGCGTGTGCGACTGTGCGTGCATGTATTGCTTTGCTTGTGAAGACAGCAATGTGTGTGTGTAAGGGTTGGGTCACTGTTGGCTAGTGGTTGTGAATGAATAGAATAGAATACATCCCTCACAACCATATACTCTCTCTCTTTCCTCTCATCTCAAATCGTTCTCCCTCACTCCTTCTGATGAAGGTGTGCCTTCTCCTTCCATTCCTTCCCTGGCACCTACCCCCTCCCTCCTTCCCTCCTCTCGTCCCCCCCTCCTCTCCTCTCGCCTCCAACTTGTTCATCCCCCAGTCCCTCCTTCTGTGGTAGCAGCGCTAGCCTTTACTGTCGCTAGCGTTTAGTGTTGTTGTGCCTAAAAGTGGGGCTGTTATATAACGTGCAGCCTGTTGAAAGGGGGCTGCGGTACACTATAAAGTCCTGAATGTTCATTTAACTCTGAGGGGGTTCAAACGGAATCAAATGGACCCGTAAGGGTTCATTTGATTCCGTTTGAACCCCCTCAGAGTTAAATGACACTCAGGATATTAAAGAGTAGAGAGGATAAGGCTAGTGGAGGAGGGCCACAATAGTTAATTCAGCGGGTGTCGGAACACGGCTACAGCCTTTCTGCAGACAAGAGATACAATAGAGATGGAAATGAAGGTTGAGCATCAACGTGGGCAAATGCCACAGTTTTGTGTGTGTGTGTGCGGTCTTTTTTCCCACTTGTGCATCTTCCCTTCTGCATGTGCATTTTGTCTGTGTCAGGCAGAAACGTCATTATGTCCCTGTTTGAATTTTTGTCGCCGTCAATGAGAGCTGATATTTTTTACTGCATCTACATTTGGAAACCGTTCCACGGCCCAGGGATCAAACCAACCATTAACGATGATGCCACTAACATGCCTCCCCCCCTCCATATAAGGGGTGACAATGGAGAAAGAAATAACAAAAACATGAGCGTGTTTGCGTGCAGCATTTTGAAGCCTGTCTATGTCTATTAGCTCAGGTAGTTAGCGGGGGCGAGGTTTCGTTTTTTAGACGACTGAGAGCACATTCTAGCACAGGGACGTGCGACTTCATGTGTGTGTTTGTGTGCTCATGAGAGTGCACACGCACATGAGCCATTCATAGATTATTTCTTTGCCAGTCATCTTTGATAATAATGTTTTGGGTAGAATGTGCACGTTGATGTGCACGTGAGGGGGGTGTTTTATTGCACACGTGAGTCAGTCCTCCCTGTACTGTACAGTCAGTGTGTATGGGTGAAGGGTGGGCTTTTCAAGCATCATTACGTTAATGATCAAGAGTCAAGACAGTGTTCCGACACCCAGGGGCACGCACGCACGCACACGCACACACACACACATTATTGGACACATATGCACATACACACTCATCAGTATCCCAAAACGCTTAGAATGAAGGACCCCATCCTGCGTAATGCCTTGTAGCATCTTTAATCAAACCAGGACAGAACACTGCATGTGCACACACGCACACACGCACGTACGCACGCACGCACGCACACACACACACACACACACACACACACACACACACACACACACACACACACACACACACACACACACACACACACACACACACACACACACACACACACACACACACACACCTTCATCTTCCTAACTAGAAAGTACTGTGTAAGCATGTTCTTAAAGGGACAATCCACCCTAAAACTAAGTAGACATTGTGCTATCTCAGTGATTTAAGTCAATATCTACAACCATAGACAACAATCTCATAAGCTGGAAGTTAGAGCTGCAAAACGTGTTGTGAATGAATTCATGAGATCATCAGGTTACAAATCCTGGTGCTGCTCCATAGAACAACTCCCAGCACACCATGGTGTGGTATATGGGTACATTGTTTGATTTAACAACTTAAACCCTTGGTTATACATCATTGACCGGAGTCCCCCTGGGCTCTATATTATTATTATTTTGTATATTACCTAGCATTTAGACTAATGCTAGGTTCTTGGTTTACCTATGATCCTAGCTTACTGAGGCACTACCATGGGCCTGTTCCTCGAAAGGTGAATTAGAGCTAAAGCCTGGCTTTAACACCTATCCTGGCTTAATTTAGCCAGGATTAGGGCTGAATCGGTTCCATGAAAGCTGAATTATCTTGAAGATTAGTTTAGCCAGTTCACCGTGGCTAAATTTAGCCATGACCCGATTCCACAAAAGAGAATTGAAGCAAGCCTACCTTAGTTACCATGGCAATTTAGCTGTGAAGTTAGCCTGGTCAGGAGCAGGCTAACAGCCAAGCTTACTTAATCCAGTGCCTTTGTTCTTTAAGTTTTTCCACAGTTAATTCAACACATGTGTTTGTATATGGACTCATTTGAATGACCCTGCATTCAAACCGATATATTATTAGTTACGGGTTTAAAGGAGCCTCTTCACTGAATGTAAGTCAATGAGGAGCAAATTTTAAATGATCAATTTCTAGTCAATGGAGAAATTATTTTTTATTTCTTGTCCACCTTTGGAGTTACATCATGATGGCAAGGTAACTACACAACCCAAACCTCTACCAAAGTGGTCTTGCAAATGTGGGGTTATTGCGTGTGTGTCCCGTCCCCGTCCCCGTCCCCCGTTCATCCCGTCGCGCCCCCCGTTGCGGCCAACTTTTCTCAGGAGCACGGGTGCACATTGTAGACCTTATACTGTAGCGGTGGATATATGGATATACTGCATGTGTAGGGCCTCAGTCCTTCTCTGCAGTGTATCAAATCCAGGAATCGTGGTATGGATAGGGGGCATTAGGGCTAAGTAACGCCTTAGGCCACTGTATGTCGTGAGAGTCTGTGCTACATCAACATCAGCGTCACTGCACATGGTCCATCACTGACTTTACAGTGGTCAAATCATCTTAGATCACCCATCACACCATGGCCTACAAAGGGGACCAACTAGTGCATTCCCAAGACCATTCAGCTGGAATCACAGACCCAGTTCCCCTGCTCTCTCTCTCTGTGTGTGTGTGTGTGTGTGTGTGTGTGTGTGTGTGTGTGTGTGTGTGTGTGTGTGTGTGTGTGTGTGTGTGTGTGTGTGTGTGTGTGTGTGTGTGTGTGTGTGTGTGTGTGTGTGTGTGTGTGTGTGTGTGTGTGTGAGCGTGCGTTCTCTGGCTTGTGTCAAGGCTGGAGAATACTCTCAACACAATGCCCCACTTTTCAACAAAGAGTAAGCCTGCACCAGTAACCCTCCTCAGACATGTAGGACTTGTGAGACACCACCCTGAAAAACTATGATAAGTCCAATAACAGCATGACCTCGCTGTCCACTGTTTAGTGTTTAGCTATCGATAGTTACTGTGTGCAGTCTGTGAACGAAGCCACATAAAATCACAATGTGGTGTTCCTTGGTGAAGCCAAACTACAGGGGCTGGATGCATGTTGTGGGCATGTTAACTAGTGCACCGATGGTCGGACAAATGGAAATAGCTATCTTTATAAATGCTTAACCAATAACAATACCAAGTGCTTCACAAGGGGGGTATTTCTATTTCTAGATTGTCAGCTATGACCTAAACTCTCAACAAGACAGATACAGATACTATACCTCTACAGGAAACAATGAGAAAATTCACCATGCATCTCAAACTTTGCCGGATTGTAGCCATGAGCAAATCTTCCGCGTGCTGTCTTGATCCTGTTTCTTCTTTAGTCATTTAGAAGGTCTTTAATAGTATTTCAAACACCATCATAAATATTAATAAACATTCCTTGAAAAAGTGTTTTTTCTGAATTCCTTCCAAACTGATGTTGTGAAACCTCTTCTGAAGAAGTCTAATTTAGAGTTCTAAGCAATACAGACCCATATCAAACCTCTGGGTTCTTCTTGATTTTAAGTGCAGCATTCAATGTAATGGACCATGAAATCCTCATAAATCACCTCAAGGGCTGTCAGTGTGTGTTCTAAACTGGTCCCGAATATACATTATGGGAAGAACATGTGTCAGACAAATATCATGACATAACTTTTGGTGTTGCACAATGGCACTGCCTTGGGCCTTTGCTGTTCTCACTTAATGCTTCTACTAGGTGATGTACTTACAATAAACGGATGAGTAATAACGTTCTAAAATTAAATGAGAAAGACAGAAATATTATTAGTTGGCCCCAAAGGAAAAAAAGGGCTAAAAAGCCAAAACAATACTTGGCAACCCGACTCCCTTGATCAAACCAGAAGTAACAAGCCTAGTTGTTATTTTAGACTCTTATTTGAGTTTTAAGTCCCATACAAAGTGACCAAAATAGCATTCTTTCATCTGAGAAATATTCCCAAAGAACTACCACTCCTATACTGAAAAACAAATTCAAGCTTTCATCTCAAGTAGCACTACTGCAATGCATTTTTTAAGTGTCTATTTAAAAAGTCTGGTGAAAGGTAAGTGAACACATCACTCCAGTCTCAGCTAGACTACAATCACCGCCGGCTCCCTTTGTCTTCCAGAATCGATTTTAAAGTCATTCTACTTGTTTATAAAGCTCTCAACGGGTTAGGGCCAGCATGCATCATAGACTCCCTGTTGTCTTCCAAACTGCAAAACTGTAAATTGTTTGCTCCTTCACGAGCCCTCTTAGATCCCCTACTGCAAGCTTGCTGGATATGCATAACCATACATTAACCACTTGAACCCTAGCATCCCTATTCTGGGAGCAGCATTTGCTAAAAATAGCAGATCTACAATCTCACAACTCAAACGTTGTGTTTGCGTTTTTACAAATTTGAAAAGACATTTTCAAAATTGAGACATCTTTTTTTTTTGTTGAACATTTTAGAAAATGTTCACCTACAGTATGATGACATGCCCAAAATAAGGACACCAGGGTTAATGTAGTTAAACTATAAGCCTCCCACTCTCTTCCCGGCAGCAAGTCTAAAACTCCCATCGATATCTTAATTGGATGCCCTATTTATTACACTGCTACAGCACTACCATACCTCAGCCCAACTGGACTAGAATGGTCTGAGAGCGAGGTCATAGAGATCAGTGATGTGTGTGTGTGCACGCACCATACAGTAGCAGGCATGGATGAGTGGATTATAACCAGGATAAGGCACAGAGTATAAAGATGATTATGTAATATGTTTAGAGCTAGTGTCTCTTTCGAGTGCTACGAGAGTGAGGCAGTAGACACTAGCGCTGTCTGGGTCGGCGATGTGGACTCTGGTCCAGCCTGTGTTTCCATTTTGGCTCATCTTTAGAACACAACACATTGCATTGACAGAGTTGAATAAGGGATGGAGAAAAACATCCCCTTGCTACAAAAATACCCTCCCTCCCTCCCTCTGATCGTTCTTGGTCCCGATCTATCTTACACTCTCTCTCTCTCACACACACACACACACACACACACACACACACACACACACACACACACACACACACACACACACACACACACACACACACACACACACACACTGCAGTCGGCGCTGCGTCAGGCAGGTTACATAACAACAGAGACTGAACAAGAGAGAGATGGACGTAGGAAAAAGTAAAAAAGAAAAGGGAAATAGAAGACAACATGGTAACATGGGGAGCGTGTGATGGATGGATTGACAGTAGGAGGTGAGAGAGAGTGGGAACAGAGGAAAACATTATTGATGTAAACCCACAATCCACAAGCTGTTGAGTCACAAACAGCCACACGTTTACTTATACATACCAGAGAGAGAAAGAAAGAAAGAAAGAAAGAAAGAAAGAAAGGGGAGCAGTGTGT
Source organism: Gymnoscopelus microlampas (assembly GCF_963454915.1). Lineage (NCBI taxonomy): Eukaryota > Metazoa > Chordata > Actinopteri > Myctophiformes > Myctophidae > Gymnoscopelus > Gymnoscopelus microlampas. Next base: position 17,676,813 of record NC_139948.1, read on the forward strand.
GTGTGTGTGTGTGTGTGTGTGTGTGTGTGTGTGTGTGTGTGTGTGTGTGTGTGTGTGTGTGTGTGTGTGTGTGTGTGTGTGTGTGTGTGTGTGTGTGTGTGTGTGTGTGTGTGTGTGTGTGTGTGTGTGTGTGTCTGTGTGTGTGTGCGTCTCCTCATTCCTCCCACACACTTCCTCGGTTCAGAGTTGTGTCTTGCTGGGTCTGTTGTCCTGGGCTGGTACTGTTACGGTTTGTTTACAGCCAGCACAGTAACACAGCAGCAGCGACACAGTCCAATGACTCAGTCCCCATCCAAAATATCCTTTACCCCGTTATGACGGGTCGCTGATGCAGGCTGTACCCTGCATCAGTGATCCTCAACCCTCATCTCTGACCGCGTTCCTGACCCCCAGACGAATCCATAACCTCCCCAATGTCTCTCTCACTCTAGAGTCACCTCTACAGTGCATCAAACACAGAGTTAAGGCGGTATTTCTCTCCCTCCCTAGAGTCACCTCTGAAGGACATTCAAACAGTTAGTTAAGGCGGTATTTCTCTCACATCCTAATCCAAGCCCCTCTCTACAGCCTCAGCCCTCATCCACTCAATTCATTTCCGCTTCCCTTCCATTCATCTATGCTTCTATCCACCCCTCCATCCAAAAATAGTACAAATATACTCTGAGGTTTATGAAACCGCAGCCTCCCAATCACCCCCGCCCACAAATCCCTGGTGTTGTGAGGCTGCAATGCCATCAGTTGTCATGTTGTGAACCTCAATTCAGCGTAAACACAGTGGGGAAGCCAAGCAAGCAGCCGGCTCAACGCCGCTCTCTGGTGGTAGAAGTGGGACCGTTTTGCCACTACACTATTCTCCTAAAAAGACAAAATGTTGCCCCTGTTGGAAGAATAAGCTCCACCCGCAAGCGAGCACACATACTGTACAACACTATTTTATTTCTCAGATCACTTGAAAGGAACATCATTCTTTATGTCACTCCAGCAGGCATTCTTTGCTCGGTAGCTTACACAGCAGGAGGCTTTGTGTGATCTACATTTTCCTTGAGGGTGGATAAGAGATGATAGAAAACAGCAAACATTTGTGCTGTGATAAACAAACAAACTATACCCTTCCCTACACTAAACAAACACACAAATGTACACACTGTACAGTATACATACTTATATCACAGTACAGAGCACTTCATTCCATAACACCCACTCAGGAAGGAATTAAGCTCAGCATTACTGATGACATAAAAAAGCATCAAATTAAAATGCATGCCAAGCGGGAAAAAAAAGAGCTTTTCCAACCCAACAGGGATTATGCAGTGAGCCCTTTACAGAGACGTAACTGTTGGCCAACACTGCGTAAAGTCACTGGTTGTAAACTGTCAGCCCCACATGATGTAATGCTCCATATTGGATGTGTAGATTTTGAACAGTTGGACTTACTACATTGTAGCAGGCGATCTTCAGATTATGCTTCAGTACGCAAATATCATAATACTGAAACAGGTTGTTATGTTATATCATTATTCTCCCAAAGTCTGGAAAGGATCATCGTTTTCACTGACCTATGCAGGACCTAACCACTTTTGTTGTTTTCACAAATAGTGAAAATTGTGCAAGATCACAATTAACACTCACTAACAAATGTGCTTTTTTCCCTCTTTCTTTTTTTTTTTTACCATTTTGAGTCCAGCCTACCTTGTATCCCCTCCAGAAAGCCTGGATGAGGAGAGCAGCCTCATCCTCCGCCAGTAACAGAGATAGAGGGATGGGAGGCCTGGGACTGTAGAGAGACAAGGAGAGACATGTGACCGGAGAGAAGGATGATAAGTGAAGTCACTGTTACTTCATAAGGACAGAAAATACTGCTGCAGTTTAGGGGACGAGCCAGTGTCACTGACCATATTCACATGGCGGACATTTTGCTCTTGCATTGTACTTGGGGGGTGTGGCAAAATGGCCGGCGTTTGAATGTGGACGATAACGTGTGTATTTGTGTGTGTGTGTGTGTGTGTGTGTGTGTGTGTGTGTGTGTGTGTGTGTGTGTGTGTGTGTGTCTGTGCTAGTATGTATTGTGAACAAGCATCCACACACAAATTTGCATGCACAGGTCGTCCATTTATGTTATAGACCAGTGGTTCTCAACCTTTTCAGGCCGGGACCCCCCACAATAATCATATTTGAACTGGGGACCTCCCACCCTGATAAGCACTTGGCATTGTAGGAGTTGAGGCATTACATTTAGTTTGACTCGGTTCCACAGATAAATATATAATAGCCAAATATAATAGCCGATATATATCCATAGCTCACAACGCCTCGCGTATTTGTATGAGGTATTGCTTTTATGTTTCTTTTACTATGCTGTATTTTATGAGGTCTTTATGATGTTATTTTGAATCGAAAGCACTTTGGGTCAACTCCTGTTGTTTTTAAATGTGCTATACACCCCCCCCCCCCCCCCAAATCAGGTTGAGAACCCCTGTTATAGACTATACTATACATATTATGGTCACTTACTGTACACTGAGCCAGTGCTTGACAAAAGGGATGTCATGGAGTTTCACAGGGCTCTGCCCCTCCCTGTGGGAGCTGTGGCTATGGGATGAATAAAGACACAACAATATAGGTTTTTGGATCAGATATTGATTCCAATATGGGGTTGTGAAAGTTTTTAAATCATGAAAAGAACTGGTAACACACCGTTTCATTCGTGGATTGGGACAATAGCTCTGATAATATTTAGATTTTTCAAACAAGAATGAATCACCAAAAGAAAAAAAATGAGGTGAGGTGAGTGCAGGACTTACTTGTACAACCACTCAGTAAGGAAATCACATGGGTTGAACGCTGTTCTTCTCCTCTGAAACCAGAAGGAAAGTAATCAAAGCAAACTGCAATATGCAACTATTCAATAGACTTTAAAAAAATCAAATGGCACTGTTATGGTAAGAAATAGTACAAATAACAATGTTAACTGAGAATATTGTATGCTTCTTTTTTTTACTATGAGGAAAAGTAAGTCATTGACAGAACAACAAACATAGATAAATGTCCAACAAGGATTACAATTAGTAGAAATTCTGATCAAATAGAATACAAAACAATAAGATAGTGTTTTATTCTGCAGCAGAACAGTGAGCCAGATTGTTGAACATGTCATACTGTATGTGCACAGGGAACAGTGGGTCAGATTGTTGAACAGGTCATACTGTATGTGCACAGGGAACAGTGGGTCAGATTGTTGAACAGGTCATACTGTATGTGCACAGGGAACAGTGCAGACCTGGAAACACTGCTGTCGCTCAGCCTCTTTCAACATGGCTTCCAACCCAGGCAGCAACACTGGAAACACACTCTCCTCCAAATACCTGGTGATCGGACCTAACGCACGCACACGCACGCACGCACGCACGCACGCACGCACGCACGCACGCACGCACGCACGCACGCACGCACGCACGCACGCACACACACACACACACACACACACACACACACACACACACACACACACACACACACACACAGGGGGGATATATTGTGGCTTTATCTGATGATGTGAAGTGTAATCATGAACGAACTGAGCTCAAATGACAGCAACCGAGAGATAGGGGTAGAAAGAGAGAGGGGGGGGGGGGATTGTGCATCTCAGTGTGTGTATGGAAGAAACCAGAATAATTACAGTAGGAATGAGAGGAGAGGAGAGGAGAGGGTGATCAGGCTGGATCTTCTTATGTCTATCTCATCCCTCTTCCCCAAGGTTAAGGTCAAATGATTGCATGTGATTCCTATTTAGTTAGTTGTTGATGGAACCTGGCCTGTTATTTCAGCTCATCGCTCAGGAACTCAGGAATACACACTGATGCAATTCAGGCCTTCCAAGTGATGGGAGAGAGATCAAAATATGCCTCATATTATACAGTATGATCTCTCATGCCCCACATATTCCAAATTAGCCATTGTGAGCTTTTCACTATTCGTCGTGAGATGACCAATAATGTATAACTATGACCAATGTACATGCTTTGTGCTGTGACCATTGACCAATGTATACTTTGTTAAACACGCTTTCTTACTCTCGCTGCCATACTTATTTCTTTGCTATTGTTTATAAATGCTGCTAGTCAAACAGGAACCAAAACCTAAGAATTTTACTAAGCACTTGTATATAATAAGATGTGACACAACAAAACACACATTCTTGAATATAGGGCTTAAGCGGTTATACTTGCCTAAATAACAGATCTTCAAGCGGAATAGACAGCAGCAGTCATTGATATGAACAGACAGCAACATTGCTAGCTTACACAGCTGTATGAAGTGTCCAGCAGAACCAGGTGATGTAAACTTACGTTCATGGAGCTGTGGTGGGGTCATAACGTCTACTGCCACAGGTGGGAGACTGTGACTTGCTGTAGGTGGGCGTTTTTCCAAGATGGAGTACCCAGCCAGAGCAGGGTGGCAGAGCAGAGGGTCAAAACTCTTCAAGGGGTCATCGTCCACAAAAACCTGATGAGACCCATGACCATCACCATACACTATTTGTAAGCATAGAAATGTAACCAAATGGACCATCTCAGAGCAGTGGTGTAAAGAAACTAAGTACACGTACTCAAGTACTGTACCTAAGTACAATTTTGAGGTATTTTTACTTTATTGGAGTATTTCCACATTTCTGTACTTTTACATCTACTCCACTGCATCTCAGAAGCAAATATTACAAAAGTACAATTATTTGAAAGCTTTAGTTACTAGTTACTTTATAGATTTAGATTATTATCACAAAACACGCATTAACCACTTCAGCTTTCGGCCATTTGAAAATAGCCGATCTACAAGCTTAAAATGCGTGGTAAGCTTGTAGATCTGCTATTTACAAAAGATTGTTATACATTTGAAAACTTGTGAATAGGACATTCTGTAATGAGTAGGCTACTTTCTACTTTTGGTATTTTAAGTACTTTTGATACCACTTTTGTTTTTACTTTTACTCAAGTAATTTTTGAATTCCGGACTTTTACTTATAACAGAGTATTTCTACTTTGCAATATTGATACTTTCACTCAAGTAAAACATTTGAGCACTTTTTCCACCACTGTCTCAGAGTTAAATGAACACTGACGGTGCGTTTTAACAGCGGGCAACTCTGGGCGATGCCGGGCGATATCGCCCAAAAAGATAAAGAAAATCCATCTTTTGGACGATATCGCCCGGCTTCGCCCGATCGCCGGCTCTCATAGACTTTCTTTATATTTTGGGCAATATCGCCCGAGAATCGCCCAGTATTGCCCGCTGTTAAAACGCAGGGTGAGGAGTTTACTGTGTGTGTAATCATGTAACCATGAGTTCTGCCTTACAGAATGATCTATACATTAATTGTATATATAATATTTGGGCAGTTGGATAATAATATACCGACCTTAGCTGTAGTCAGTCCATAGAAGACAGGGGTGTGTTTGCTGGCACTGTACTGTGAAACCTGACTGCTCACAGAACCACAGTCTGTCCATGAAGAGTCTGGATGACATGGCTGTTCAGCTTCATACTCTTCAAAGTGATAGATAGGATAGCATTGTTATCACAACAATGTTCTGCAGTTTTATTTACCACGGTCATTAAAGTTGATTAGTAAGGCCTTTAATGCCTTACCTTCACACACTTCTTGCCACAAGGATTTCTTAGCGCCGATGATCTTTGCCATTTTCAGCTCAATAGGAGTTGCCATGGACGCACTGGTTGCCCAGGAAGACAACCACCGATGCCAGATTTTGTGAGAGAAATAAGCAGCCAGGTAGTCCAGTAATTCTAGCAAAAAAATCCACTCAGGTTGGACCAAATTGTATTATTTTGTTTCTCAACTGATTTTGACTGGAAATTAGGTCTACTAGCCAGGATAGAAAATCTACCCTGATCTGCTCACTGCTAATACCCTAAATCCAAGATGGCCGCCATTGTGAGTATTTCATTCCAAAAATTGGCATATCTTCCAAACTAATAGAGCTATGAATGTAAACAAAGTGTCTAATCCTATGTTTTTGAGGTCAGGGAATTGATTAGAAGCATTTTTAATAAGACTGAGATTTCTTTTGGTAACTTAAGTTACATTTTATTGCCATTTACAGGTGAAATCACAAAACTAAATGCAGTAAGTAAAACATAAAGAAAAATAAAAGGCACATTGAAAGGCACAGTTGTTTTCAAAGCTTGACTGTGACCTCCTGATTGCATTACACATAACTTAAAACATCTAGAAAACTCAAAATACATATAATCTACTGCAACTTAATTTAACCACATCATGTAGAGATATGTAGAACCTTCACTGCATCATTGGTGCAGGTGATTTCAACACCCAGACAGTCTAATCATCTAGAAGCTCTTCACTGTTCACTTCAACATTGGTGCAGGTGATTCCCTTACACTGACCACAAGCCAGGGTGCACAGCAGTCCATTCTTGCGACAGGAACAGGTGTTTTTGTCGCACTTGCCGTGCCAGTTGCATTTGACTAGCTTCAGCAAGGCTGCTGGAGCAGCATCCCTCTGCATCCTCACTGGCTTGAGATTCTCCACATGTTGGCCTTTGTGGAGCAACCATCCCCACTTGGTTGGATCAAGAATATTGCCTAGCCAGGTTTGTAGCTGGTGGTACACTCGGTAACTATGGTACTTGGCTGCATCGCAAGTAGGTGGGAGAGATTCAGGAGGCAGATAGACCAACCTGGACACCATCTTGCTACTGAACCTGGCTGCTCTTTCAAAGTCAAGGCTATTCCCAGGCTTAGAGTTGTACAGGACTTCTAGAGCGGCCTGGCCATGCTTGTTGACATCATCGTGGCTTTGATTTGGCTTCATGAATAAGCTTCATGAGGAACATTAAGGCGGTTGGTGGTCTGACAAGAGGTCGGGGGTTTGAACAGTCGACAAGTCTGATATGGTTGATGTCCACCCCAGCATGTGGAGAAGTCAACAGGGCCATGAGAGAAGTGACCGGCCTACAAGACATCAAGGAAGCAGTGGTCCACAAGGACAGGGCAGCTGCAGGGATGACCAGAGATGCCAAGGATGTGCAGATGATCCTGAACTACTTCTCTGAACGAAAACCTTTCTCCCGGGATTTGAGGGAACTGCATAGTCTGTCATCTGGAGTCGTAGCTGACAAGTCTGGGAATGTAGAAAGAGCAGAGTCAGTTGGTCATGCCATACTGAAATCTATGCAGGGCAAATCGGTAGCAGAGCACACGTTCCGCAAGAGAGATCAGGTCACCACACTTGCTGCCTCAACTTACATTGCCATTGAAGGAGAACGCCTGGAGATCGACCCGAAACAGTTGTTCCAGCGTCTTGTTGTGGCAGGAACAGGGACTGTTGACACAAGAACCTTGTTCACATACGAGTTGTCAGCTTACCCCACAGCTCTGTTTGACAACAGTCTCCTGATGCGTCCGCCAGACAAGGCCAGTCTCCAGACAGGCCTGGTGAAGAAGGTACCATCCTGTGTAGTAAGTCAATGTCCAGATGATGTCGTGTACGTCCTTGATGGTGGTGCACTCTTGCAACGGCTGCCATGGCCCAACCAGACAACATATGCCAATCTATCCAGTTTGTATGTGCAGTATGTACATCGCCACTACAGACATGCTGTTGTCGTATTTGATGGTTATGGAAGTGGTCCCTCTACAAAGGATGAAGCACACCAGAGACGTTCCAGGTCAAACAACATCGGGGCAGAAGTTGACCAGCCAGAAATGCAGCTGACCATGAAGAAGAAGGCATTCCTCTCAAACCCCAGGAATAAGCAGAAGTTCCTGTACTTCATTGGCAGTGAGCTGGAGAAAGCTGGAGTTGAACTCTACCACAGTGCTGGTGATGCTGACTACGACATTGTGTCAACAGCATGTACCATGGCCAAGAGGAGATCAGTGGCAGTGGTTGGGGACGACACCGACCTGCTGGTCCTGCTGCTGCGCCATCTCAGTCCCAGCCATCATGTCATCTTCCTACAGACAGCCAGCAAGATCCTCAACATCCGGATCCTACAAGATAATCTAGCCCCTAACCTTACTGCATCATTGCTCTTCCTACATGCCATCACAGGGTGTGATACGACGTCAAGACAATACAGCATAGGGAATGTCATGGCAATGAGCAAATGTCAGCTCAAGGACCCTGCCAGCTTATTCATGAAGCCAAATCAAAGCCACGATGATGTCAACAAGCATGGCCAGGCCAAGTCCTGTACAACTCTAAGCCTGGGAATAGCCTTGACTTTGAAAGAGCAGCCAGGTTCAGTAGCAAGGTGGCGTCCAGGTTGGTCTATCTGCCTCCTGAATCTCTCCCACCTACTTGCGATGCAGCCAAGTACCATAGTTACCGAGTGTACCACCAGGTACAAACCTGGCTAGGCAATATTCTTGATCCAACCAAGTGGGGATGGTTGCTCCACAAAGGCCAACATGTGGAGAATCTCAAGCCAGTGAGGATGCAGAGGGATGCTGCTCCAGCAGCCTTGCTGAAGCTAGTCAAATGCAACTGCCACGGCAAGTGTGACAAGAACACCTGTTCCTGTCGCAAGAATGGACTGCTGTGCACCCTGGCTTGTGGTCAGTGTAAGGGAATCACCTGCACCAATGTTGAAGTGAACAGTGAAGAGCTTCTAGATGATTAGACTGTCTGGGTGTTGAAATCACCTGCACCAATGATGCAGTGAAGGTTCTACATATCTCTCTACATGTCTCTAGATGTTTTCTAGATGATTTAAGTTATGTGTAATGCAATCAGGAGGTGACAGTCAAGCTTTGAAAACACCTGTGCCTTTCAATGTGCCTTTATTTTTCTTTATGTTTTACTTACTGCATTTAGTTTTGTGATTTCACCTGTAAATGGCAATAAAATGTAAGTTAAGTTACCAAAAAAATCTCAGTCTTATTAAAAATGCTTCTAATCAATTCCCTGACCTCAAAAACATAGGATTAGACACTTTGTTTACATTCATAGCTCTATTAGTTTGGAAGATATGCCAATTTTTGGAATGAAATACTCACAATGGCGGCCATCTTGGATTTAGGGTATTAGCAGTGAGCAGATCAGGGTAGATTTTTTATCCTGGCTAGTAGACCTAATTTCCAGTCAAAATCAGTTGAGAAACAAAATAATACAATTTGGTCCAACCTCAACCCTAGAATTACTGGACTAAGGTCTATGAAAACAAGCCCAAAAGAAGCGACCACATCGCGATGCGACGCGTTATGAGCTCGTAGATCTCTTCTCATATCATATGGTTGTCCCTCCTGGCACAAAATATTTTCAAATGGGGGTCTGCAGCCTAATACGTATAGATTAGGGGGTCCTTGATAAGAAAATGCTTCCAACTGTTTCAAGTTGCAGTAATCAGTGATCGAATGTTACCTCTCATTTAAACCAATCGACTGTGCAATACTGTACACCAGCCACAAGTTGGTGCCATTATTCATCCCACTGGCAAATAGAACGAAGAGGGCGTTCAACTTCCCACAGAAGCCACATTTGGACATTTTTCCCAAATAAGGAGTGGTACCATGTCACGTGACGTTACTGTCAACGGAAAATATTAGCTTGCTTTCTGTGTGCGGGAAAGGCGAGCGTTAAGAGACAGCAAGCCTGCTTTTTTGAAAACAGAGACTTCCATGCAAAGATTTAACCCGGGAATCTATCTTCAGAATAAAGACAATTTGTCGATCGGTCCCATCATCATTACGCTGTTTGGATCTGACAGGTAAAGCCGAAACGCCTAAAACGTCTGTATGTATTCATATGTAAATGCTCACAGCTACATGTGTGCCTCGATCGCGGTGTGTGGTTGATCAGGGTAACGCTATAGTCTTAATGCATAACTTGCAGCTTTGTTCAGAGATATTTTGTTCCCAATCGGAATCAGAATGAAACTTCCTGGTCTGCTGGCACATTGGCACGCGCTGTGTCTTTATGCGCCCAGTGATATAAAGTAGCCTAGTACATTTACTCAAGTACTACTTACTTTGAAGTATTGTTTACTTTACTGGAGTATTTGCACATTTCTGTACTTTTACTTGTACTCTACATCTCAGAGGCAAATATACTTTTACTCCACCACAATTATTTGAAAACTTGAGTAGATTTTGATTATTATTACAAAACACATTACCCTCTTCAGCCCTGTGTACATTTCGGCCATTTGAAAATAGCCTATACAAGCTCCCAATGCGTCACAGGGTTCCTAAAGGGGCTTGTTGTTGTGTAGCTAAACTAGACACTTATCTGAGCAGGCTTCTGTTTTCTGACCACAGCTGTTTGCTACACGTTTTAATGGTGTGTGTGTGTGTGTGTGTGTGTGTGTGTACACTACGTTTTAAATGAGTTGCCATCAATTAGGAACAAAGATAACTTTTTATTCTAATTTCAAAAGTCGAATCTCCATTTCCTTGACTTTCACCAGAGCCTTGTTCCTTGAATGGCTCTGGCTGTCAGTCGCTGCCTAGGAAGGCCAACGTATGTAGCCTACCATATATGTCAAAAGTCCACCCAATAGTCTATTGAGTGTGATCAGTGGTGTAAAGTAAGTAGATAAGTACATTTAATCAAGTACTGTACTGTACTACTGTATTTTTACTTTAGTGGAGTACTTTATACATTTTGAAATGGGACATTCCTATAGAATGAATAATTTTACTTTTGGTACTTGAAGTAGATTTTGATGCTAATAAAATACTTCTGTACTTTTACCCAAGTACATTTTGAATACTGGGCTCTTACTTGTAACAGAGTATTTCTACATGATGGTATTGATACTTTTACTTACGTAAAAGCATTGAGTACCTTTTCCACCACTGACTGTGATTGGTGTCAAAGTTTGTTCGAAGTCAAAGATGGTACAAGGATTTGGCCGCCAGTAGATGGCGCATCGTCCCCGAGTTGGATCTTCTCTTGGCAGTTATGTAAATACCATCCTTTGCTTAAGTTTAAACAAAAACAATGCTGGTTTCATGTCTGACAACGTTCATCTATTTATGCAACAATGGTGTTATTATGGTCTTATTCATGCTCATGTTTTGCCACCTTCCCTTTTCTTTGGTAACATTAACTGGCAGGATTTCATTGATCCATACTTTGTAGTCTTTCAGAGTCTCATAAATGGTGTATAGCCAAATAAACCGTTAATAGGGCTTTACTACTGTGATTACTGTTGATCCGGATTTGATTGTAAAGTAGATCAATGGCGATTTGGCAAATCAACTAAAGACAGCTCAAGTGTGACTGCATGGCATGACTCTACTTGTATGTGCCTATGCCTTTGTGTGTGTCTGTCTGTGTGTCTGTCTGTCTGTCTGTCTGTCTGTCTGTCTGTCTGTCTGTCTGTCTGTCTGTCTGTCTGTCTTTTTACTTCACTGGTGTATTCAAAGGATTTTTAGACATTTATTTGAAAACTTGTGAAATTGGACATTCTGCATAATGAGTACTACTTGTGGTAGGCCTACTTTTATGTACATTTTGATACCAATACTATACTTTTACTCAAGTACATTTTTAATTCCGGACTTTTACTTGTAATAGAGTATTTCTACATTGCACTATTGATACTTTTACTTTAGTAAAACATGTTAGTACTTTTTCCACCACTGGCCATATGTTGAACAGTTTTTCTTGTGAATATTCCAAGATCCATCCTCAGTTCAGGCCGTGGTGGTAATTTCGTCCAGGCTTCAGTGGTTAATTAATTACAGTAATTGTTCTAATTAAGGGGTTATTACGCAATAGTAACAGTAGCAATAATGCTTGGGGTTGCAATAAATTGTGTTTTCATCCAAATAGATTTGAAGTGTGCGCCTTGGTGTCGCCACAAAAAAGAACAGATCTACAAGCTAACAACGCGTCGCATCGCGACGCATTGTTAGCTTGTAGATCTGTTCTTTTTGCGGCCAGTACCGTCATACGACGCAGTTATTTGCCCTCCTAGACTGACAATAGCAGAGAGGCCTGGAAGTGGGAGGATCATCAGCGATGCCTTCAGGCTCGGCTTTGTTGCGTTTGGGAAGCCATTTTGGAATTCTGCTTGTTGTGTGCATGAGCATAACGCACGGCTAAGAGCCTATTTCAAACTTCTATATCTGTCCCAGCAGGGAGAGATTGTCGTTGTTCTCTCGTTTGGAGGAGAATCGTGAGATTTGCGCGCGGGGGAGAGAATTGCGTTGCGCGTCCTGTTTTCTGTGGATTAACGCTCCTATATAAAGAATAACATGGACTGATCACTACACCGGCAAGTGGATGCGATGATGATGATGATGCCCGTGGCCATACGTTATTTTGTGTTTTTGATTTTATGTTATGTTAGACAAAAATAGCCATTTAATTTGAGATTTCTGGGCTCCTTTACCTTGAACTTTTTTTTTTTAATTTCAGGCCTAGATCATCTATTCACAAGGCGATTTTCTATCCGTCTGCTGCGACATCACACAGCACGAAAAATAATGATGTTTATAATTGGTTAGTGCTTTCAGCAGCCCATGGGTTGGTGTATTCGCAACAAAATGATCGATGGCCCTGTTTGATTTGAGCACAACGATGGGGACAGAGTCAGACAGTGCGTCGTCGCACCGGCTGTGTGTCAGTGCGTTCATAAGTGACTGCGTTGTCGTCTATATTTAGCATTAAGCAATGTGAGAGTGCAACGGGGTTTATGTGTGTCATTCAGAGTCACACAGCCGCCATTCGCATATACAGTCAGTATTACAATATTTGCGGGAAATTGAGTGTTAAATTGGACCGCTCAGAATGTTTGTTTTGACAGTGAGAGAGGGTCCAACCGCAGTTTGTTTTGAACACACGGTTGTTCTGCGTAAAGGAGCCACTGTAGTAGAACTGAGAAGCATGTGTGCTGTGCGTTAAATATATTTCACTGTATCCATCATTCCGTGTGTGTGTGTGTGTGTGTGTGTGTGTGTGTGTGTGTGTGTGTGTGTGTGTGTGTGAGAGCCTGATATTGTTCAGCCTGTTAACCCCCTATTTAGTCTTAAATGGTCAGTCAACTTATAGAGTCTAAATATGCCATGTCAGTTATCAGTCATGTCCAAATTAGCAAAAAAACAGACAGATCCCTTCATGCAAACGTGTCTTTGTCTTCACCAAGGTTTTAGACCTAGTATGTGTTGGCTTCATTGCATACATCTGATGTAATTCTAGTCCCAACTCTTGGTCCATAGAACAGAAGGGATATTTGTATCTGACAGTAAAATGTCCTCATTCAGTGACTTCATCATGATGGAATGCAATGCAACCAGTTGGTGATAAAAAAAAGAGAGACATGCTGGCAGAATTATGACCCTTCTGGCTTTTGGGCTATTTGTTTATATTGATCCCTCATTTAAGCATACATTTGTTGTTAGGGCTAATATTAGGGCTCTTCAGATTTTGGAGATGGAATTTGAGGCAAGCCATCTGTTATTGTACACGCCTTTCATCATCTGTTTGGCTTGTTTGTTTGAAAGCTGAATGAATGGTAGTCATCTTCAGGACGTCCCTTCAGGCTGACACCTCAGGCTGTGGGAGGAAAATGCATTCATGGGCTTTAGTGGCTTTCAAAGTTTAATTTCAAGGACCCAGGTTGGTATGCCTTAGGCCACACACCCCTATAACTGTCAGAGTTAAAAGCCTAACGGTCTGTATGGTTCGGATTCCTAACTATCAATAATTAATCATTTAGCTGGGACCCCCCCCCCCCCCCACACACACACACACACACACACACACACACACACACACACACACACACACACACACACACACACACACACACACACACACACACACACACACACACACACACACCCTTTACATGCAAGCTTGTTGCATGGAAAGTAAAACTGGTTGAATGTACTCTAATCACCTCAACTTGAGGCAAATGCATTTCTATTCTTTAGCTGGCCGCATTTGTGATCCCTCTGGCTGGGCAGAAAGAAACTCCATATAACTGCTATACCTGCACCCTATTTAAACTGGAATTTTGGTTAAATGCTTTCATTGGTTCATAGAAATGGGAATCCGAACAACATGTTCACTCTGTCTTGGCATTCAGCTTCACTCCTGAAAAGCCCAGCCCTGTGGGCGAGGAGTTTCCCTCCCATTACATAAAATTGGCCCCACCTCTGGCTTTTCCAGCCAGCATTCGCTGTCATTATTGAACTGGACTACTTGGAGCGAGCTCTGCTGTGTGGAATGAGGGAGAAGAGAGCATCCCCATTGTTTCAAGTCCCGTCTCCACCAGCCAAATCTGTCGCCTTCTGGTTGCAGACAGGGAAAGAGAAGAGGCGATTGATTCATTCCAGCCCTACTAGCACTCACATTTCACAGCCTTCGTCGACAACCAGCCTGAACCAGGATGCAGCAGGAGGAGGTTGGCCAATTCTTGTCCACAGGCAGAGCCTCAGTCAGTAGCATTGTTGTCTTGTGTTCCTGGGGAAAGGGAATTTCGAACAGTCCTCATTAGTGACGGCTGGGGCTGGACCTTCTGTTCTGGTTGTACTACAGAGTAGCAGCCAGTAACTGCGGGTTGTGTTGCATTGGAGCTCAGCCCAGGGAACAAGATCTGAATTGATTAGGGTAGCAGAGGGTTTAGCAGCGTAGCATTGTGTTTAATGTTGTAGGGACATGCTATACTTTACTCTTAAATAGAAACAGAGGTCATTGATAGAACTAACGAAAGTGAACTATGAAACATGTCAAACTGAGACAAACAGGCTGAACAAGGCATTGCATGCATGTGATTTTGAGTGTGTTTGTGTTTGCTGTTGGGTGCCTGACTGTGTGAGTAACTGTTTTGGTAATCGTTTGTCCTGGCCGTGGCCTAAAGAGCCCTCTCCTCCCTTGCGTCCTGACTCTAGCAGTTTAAACCAAGAATGACCATGGATTTCTCCCAACTGCACACATACACGCCGCCACAGTGTGCCCCAGAGAACACCGGATATACCTACTCCCTCAGGTGAGACCTCACTGCTGCCAGCATCAAATACTCCAAGTTCATATGCATAGCATTTTTGTCGGTTGGCTGACCTGGAGTGAACTGAGTGAATATCGTTCTCGAGTTGCTGCTGCTGCAGAAGAAAAACAACCTTCAAGGCCTCTTCAAGTGCATGATCCTAGTTCTCTCCATGTTCAAAGAAATCTCCTCATCCAGAAATGATGCGTTCCATATTTTAAATGGTCTCTCCAGATGTGTTATTAGTCTCCCTTTTTCCTAAACCCAGTCAGTGGTATGCCTGTGAAACAAGCATGCTGTTGAGCCCCGTCAGCCAATGCAGTGCAGTATTGTCAGATCACTCAGCTCATTAGCACAGTGCTGCAGAATGAAAGGCTTTGAGTGTGATGAATTACCCCCCAGTGGTTGGGTGACATTCACTGCTGCGTGTGCGCAGTTTCTCCTTGATGCGTTTCTCTCCAGGTCTCTTACGTGACAAGACCTTTTTAACGCCGATGAGGTGATATTAACTTTAGGAATTCTGCTTGCATCGACAGCAAAGACCTGTTTCCCTCACCTGAGTGAATGCTTTGATCGTGCAGATGTTTTATCAGCCTGTCACATAAAAGTTGTGGGTAATTGCTACAAGCTAAATGACATCATAAAATAATAAAATCTCTTCATGACATTTGTGTGGATACATTGTTGTGGATTGAGGCTGGCAATGAAATTAAGTCGCACTGTTTATTGCAATAAACAGTGGGAGCTAGCAACAGTGTGCAGACTTATTTTGCTATGCTGGTCATCTGTTTGCCCTGCACCTGATAACCAGAGAAGATGTGCATGCTCTACCACCCCTTCCTTTAAGATTGTGATTTGTTTATTCGTCCCCATGATTCAGTGTGACAGTGTGTGTTGGTGTGCTTGTGTGGTTATAGGGGAATGAGCAGTATTATGTAGAGCAAAGAATGCCAATAAGCTGTTTGTAACATAACCGTTTTGAGGTTGTAGTAGAAGCAAGATGTGCTTAGCCGTGCTTCACGTGCTGACTTTGTCATACTGTTGACTTAAAGGAGCACTAAACAATTTCCCCCTGAAGCTTAGGATCTTTCTTGCATTCTAAATAGCCTTGAGGTGCAGGTGAGCCTTTTACCAGGTATAGTGGACACGATGGCCTTCATGGTGAGGAGACCTGCACTATGGAGAATAAAATACAAATGTTAAGCATATGAATATACACATACTAAGCATATGAAACGACTTGATTCTTCATCCCATGTAGGCTGCATTATTTTAATTTGAAACATATTTCTTGTCTTTAAAAAAGTTTGTGCGTAAAGCTTCATTGATATACGCAGTTATACGCATCATTTATGTCCTCCAACCCTTCAGCCCTCCATCTCAGCGTTGGTGTGGTTTGCACTCCTCCAGGGTGTGACATGTGATGGGATGCGGTTGGCCTCTCTTCTACAGAACTGTCAACACTTGGTGCTGCAGGCTAAACAAGTGAATCAACTTATTGAGGTGTGACTAGACCAAGAAGAAACAATACCTTGCCTCTTGTGTTACCTTGAAATGACAGTGTAGCAGTGGTTCAGAGTCTGATGCAGGGTTGGTAATGCGATGTTGCTTGCTGCATGACCTTTTGGGAGGACTTTGGAGGCTTGCCATCACTTAAGTGATAGTAGTAAACTACTGCTCATTAAAGGGGCACACAGGCGTGTTCCAACAAACAGCCACCCGCTCGATTTACTACCACATCTTACACAAATGGAGGATGCATTCCACTGTAAAGAAAGCCTCAGTCAGCAGATGTGAAGGATCCCATACAGAAGAACAGTTACAGACTGCAGACTGCTGTCTCTCTGTGACTACAATAGAGTAGACTACGTTTATGTTAGCTTTTAATGTCAGCTGCACTTATCCTTTTAATAGGAGGTGGGAGTGGCAGTCACTGTGACTTTGCCTGTAGGGTCAGGGTGTTGACATGCTGTGGATGAAGAATAGTAAAGACATATATAATTACTGTGTGAAAAAAATAAGAGAGGGGTGTTCCTAACATTCAGATTCTGGCACGGCCACTTTCTAATAGCAAGTCTAAGACACCGGAGGCGTTTTTACAGCTTGGCTCTGCAGGTGTCTAGCCAATCTCCAACAGGGTCGGTCTGTGTGTCCACTAATCTCACAAACCGCTGGACTGATCAGCGCCAAATGTCTTGTGCACCCTGCCAGTAGGCCTCAGAATTTTGTGAGTTTTCTGTTACATGTTTTTGTACATTTTTAAATGGTTAGCTAGTTCATTTTGCAATGGAATTCAGTGGTGCTCTCTGATAACGGTGAAACTGTGCCCAAAATGTTGAGTTATTCACCTGTTTCCTAGGCTGTGTGTGCGTCACTTCCTGTCAATTTGATCCAATGAAATCCAATGAAACTGGTCAGATGACCAATGAAATCGACAGGAAGTGATGCCCACACAGCCTAGGAAACGGGTGAATAAGTCAGATATGTACTACTGTATGTCGATGGGTACATCTACACATGTACGTCAAGTTGTCGTACGGAAGTCGGAAGTCCCGTCCACTCCCATGTTATAGGAAAAACCGGACCGGAACATCCGGTTTTTAACTTAACATGGGAGTGGATGGGACTTCCGAATGTGTGGATGCACCCACTGATCACTGTTTCCCCAACAGTGGGTCGGGACCCATGTTTGGGTTGCGAGTAAATATCCCCTTTTTTTCGTTTCCTACATTTAAAAAATATATATTATTTGAAAAAAAAATAAAAAAAAGTTTGAACAAAAAGAATCACAACTTTTCATCAATTAAAAACAATTCCAACATTTTCCAAAAGTATTTCATGAAGAAAATGGAAAAAAATATAATAAAAAAAACAACGTGGTGCTTTTCGCGCCACATTGTAGATCTGCTATTTTCACTAGTTTGGTCTTGAGCTAAAAGGTTTGGGAACCAATGTCATAGATGACTGATCACTGTCACTGGCTCACAGAGATTCACATTGGAGCTATGCCATTCACATATATCACAAGATCCACATGATTGGATTTTGTTTGTGCGGTTTAAGCAAAAAAAAAAAAGAGTACATTCACACGGAATGTGAATATTACACGTCGACAAAACGGCAAGTTTTATTAAGAACAAGGTTGATTTTTCACTGTGAATAAAGGCATCAACTTGAATGAGGCATGAGCTATAATAGTTTTGATGTTGGTGGTTTATTCCCCAGGCCCCCGGTGTGTAAATATCTTAAGCCTGTAATGGGGGGACAACTAGTGGAAATAGACCTTGTGTCAGCCGGTGAAAGTAAGAAAGCGTTGCCCGTACACTGCTGGAATGTCGCATTATGTGACAGACAGGCAGGAACAAGTTAATCATGTTCCTTTGTATGCGGTCAGCTGAGACACTATTAATGAACCTTTCTGTCAGTCTCTAGTGTATGTACTGATCCCAGGATTAGACTATTAGTTACTTTCTGCTTTTCTGCATGCTAGTTGAAAGATCAATGATCTTATAGTCACCATAAGCCCAACTGCTCCCTCGAGACCAGACAAACCAGCTTTATTTTTTTCTCTCATTTAGTTTTCATCTCATTTGGCAGCTGGAAAAAAATAATTGCATTTAAATATTTTGCGAACAGTTAGTTGAGAATGTCAGCGGGATGTTTTCATTATCTGTGTATCAAATGTGTGTGTGTGTGTGTGTGTGTGTGTGTGTGTGTGTGTGTGTGTAAGCGCGGGGTGGGGGTACTTCATGAATGTGAGAGCAGGGGTGAGAGAGACGGGGTCAGGTGACAGAAACCGTTGGCCCATCTGTTGTCAGAAGTCAAAAGACCTCGAGACAAGTTTGCACCATTCAAAGTGGGAGACAGAGAGAGGAGGGGCAAATAAAAAGCTAGCCACACAAAGTTCCATTTCCACCCCACACCCAGAGCTATTTAGAAGCCCCTGTATGGAGCAAGAGTGCAAGATTGGCTGGGGCTGGCTCCACAGAGATGCCATCACTGTGCCAGTGTGAGACCGCTGTCGTTTTGCAGATTTATAACAAAACATTCTTTTGTTATTAGGTTAACTGACATCCGACATTGAAGCTCATTGTTGACCCAATGATTTCCGTTAAGGGATTGCTCAACTGTTGGTCCCATTGAGGGAGGCCTTCTTGCATCTAAGCCTAATACTGTTTGACAAATAGTAAGAGCAACCTTAGAAATATACCGGGATGCAGGCCAAATGTCTTTGAAATATCCAAATGCCCCAGGGAGGCAATATTCTCTTATTGGATTATTTTACAATTCTAGTTAATTATAATGTCTTTAAGAATACTTTCAGGGGCAACATGGTTTAAAAATTATACAGATTGTGCCAAAGTCTTTTACACCACCTTAGATTAAGGTTGCACCTGTAATCCATAACATGATTGCACTATATTCATTTGTGATAACACCAAAACCTGGGTTTATTTATCTCTGCATGAAATTCTCTCTGGCCTTCTTGAATCATTTCTGGCTATGAACAATATGAATTGATGAAAACATGTCATTTTAAAATAATTGAACCTATTTGAAATGCAATCATGATGATCTTACTCTTGTATTTTAAGCATTTAAAAATAGTTGAGTATAACAATTGTCTCAGTGGGTTCAATTTTGCATTCATATGAATTCCTTCTGCCAATTCAAATGACCCTGGCATATGACATAGCAAAGATAGCTAGTGAGGCTATTTACACCATGCTAAACTCTGTTGATTGGGAAGGATTGCAAGGTCACAACAGCAGTGCATACTGATTACAGCCTGCATACGTAGCAATGCATACATGGAAATATTTATTTGAATGAATATGACGATCATTTTTCATACTTTCCTGCTGCCCTTAGTAGGCATGTAGCATGTTGCTTCACAGTATCTAGATCCATGCTTGAGCAATGGTTCATAGATTACTGAGTTGCGTCATCAGTACAGAGACACATTGCCTTTGACCCTGGTCTTCTGCAGCTCTGCAGCATGTGTGTTCAGTTACTATGCCCCTCCATATTTTATGATCAGTCAGTGGGGCTTGTGGTCGTAGCCAGCGTTTTCCCTCATGTGAGATTTGATCTGTAATCTGTAATGGTAGTAGTAATGACAAGAGACAGTTCGTCAGTTGTAGCTTAAAGACAGCAGCAATAATAATGACGTGTATGTGAATGCCAATTTATTACACTAGAGTTAAGATCCAGGCCTGAAAATTAGATCCCAGCCAAACTTGAACCATCTTCTGTTAGCTTCAAATAGCTGCCTGCATCAATCCAACTGAAGAATTGAGCGAAAAAGCATTCAGCCTGACCAGTCTGGTCTGCCCAGGTTTAGTCATGGCTGTCAAGTTCTTTCAGACAAGAAAGAACTACCATTTCCATTAGGCTAGAGGTGTTTCTGAGTATATGGTTGACAGTTGTTATCACCGTATTCAGTAGTCAGTCACAGTTGCTGGGACATCTGTTGTGAGTTTGTCAGTTCTTGGACCAAGTGGTCTAGTGGAAAACTGTTGTGTTTGTGTGTGACCTATCCATCTCTTTTATGAGCTAAAATGATAACGAGGCTTTTGTGTGACCATTTTCTACTTTGAGATCCTACAGTAATTCATTATACAGTATTTAAAGGTTTTATACTGGCAACCTCTATTGATACACATTGATGCCACGACCACCATTGATGTTCAATTTAGCAATATTTTAAGTGCAAAGTTCTCCTTTTGAAACGATACAGGCTTACAGATTTCAACTTCAGCATCGCCCACGTGGGAATGGACTGCCTGGTTGCCATTGTGCGTGAAGTACCGCTTTCATTTTCAATCTCGAAATAAGTCCAAAACATGTTAAGTATGGCACGTTGCATTTCCGTAATTGAAATATTCAAGGCATTGCTGTCTTGTGTTTGTTTTGGTGTAAGCTTTGCAGCCAGCTACCGTTGCTGATGCAATGATAGACTTCACTTCCTATGTCTTGCATATGGAGTACAAGATGATCGGCACTAAACTGAAACATTTGGTTAGAATTTAATACTTATTGTTTAATAAGTTTGGAAAATTAGGTCCAGGTCAAATTAATTTGGGTTTCCCCTTTACAAAGTCTCCACACTGCAGACATTTTAACCATTGTTTAAGCTCACTGCCACAAGTTGTGGATAATCATCGTTTATATGACAGCTGATGTGGCGCCCAGTGGGGTAAATATACAAAGGATTTGGATTCGATCGGGCTTAGTGTAGTCGATACCAATTGGCTCTGATAGTTGTGATATCTGCACAACTCTCTGTACATTCCCTGCATGCATTTGTCTGTTGGAAGTGGGAAGGCCTTGAGCTACATACTGTTTATACACCACTCACTCTGGGGCCCAGGGAGCTGTTTGGAGTAGTCTCCATGGCAACCACGGAAACGTGAAACGGCCGACTGAAGAGTGTGTACTGTAGAGTGAAGGCCGTTAACTGAAAAAGAGGGGGAGAAAAAAGGGAAGTGCAGTCTTTGGGAGGGAAAATGAGGTTGGCAATCATAATCACATTGCCAGCTTGTTCCCATCTAGAGATAGACGGATGGAAATATGAGTGCTCTCTGTGCTGAGCCCAGCCTCAGAGTCCCTGGTCTCTGATAAATATAGGGTTAGGGTCTCCGGGGAAAGACCACTGTCGCTGCTCACTTAATGGTTTTAGGAAACAGGAAGGTGGGGCCTGCCCTTCTGTGCTTGTGCAATACACAACACTCTGTTTTCATGCGTTCCCCATAGAGCAGGGGTGGGCACAAGATGCTCAATTTGTTTAAACACTGAGTGTGGTGGTTATTTCAAAAGTTATTTCTGCAACTTTTGGACTTTTTTTGGTTTTGAATTCTGAAACATTTTGAAACAAAATTTAAGTCTGCAGCTTTTTCAATTATATGTATTTAATGGGTGATTGTCCCTCTATTTCTTTCTCCATCACCTAAACTTTAACCTGCCTACCGGCGCTTTTATTTTAGTCAGTGATCCAACTACTGAAGATGAGTTTTTCTGCCTTCAATCATGTGATGGCACTAAAACAGCCAAACCACTTTCTTTCATCTTGATACCTGAAAGATGGTTGGCTTGACCCCTTCATCCATCAAACACTAGGAATGTTCCATTGGTTATATAATGGAGACAGTAGAAGGCATACATGTTGTGACTGCTGGCTTCTTGCTCTGCCTCTGTGGTTTATTGAAAACCACACCTCCTGTGTGTGTGTGTGTATGTGTATGCATGCTGTGAAACTACACCGTAGTGTGTGTGTTTGTGCCTACGCGTGCGTGACTGTGTTTTCTGGCACGCTTTCTTCAGGCTTTGTGTAACCACACCTGCGGTTTGGGGTTGAGATTTACAGCCCACGTGGTTTCTATAATCTCTCTCTGTGTGTGTGTGTGTGTGTGTGTGTGTGTGTGTGTGTTCAGTCCAAAGCACTGCAGAGCAGACAGTAGTCATGGATTGGGGGGGGGGTTAAGTTCTCTAGGCTATGACTCTGACTCATAACTTGTTTTGCTGATTCTAAGCCCACTGTCACATTGTTTTTTCAGGTCTGATTTCAATATTATCAGAGGGAGGTGATCTCTCCCATGTGTGATTCCGTTATGGTCTGTGCAAATAAAAAAATAAAGAATAAATGCAAAGAGAGTAAATAATTGACTTAGACAGCTTTGATTATATTTCAGGCAACATTTAATCAAATGTCCTTATTTCAGTGGGGTTGTCAGGCTCTTTTTAGTTAGAATTTCTTGTGGGCCGACTTGACAGCTAAGCTGTTGTGTAAGGATAAACTCCAGGCACCGGATTGCCAGGGTCTATGTGTGTGTGTGTGTGTGTGTCTCTCTCTCTCAAGCAGTGTCTCTATTTATATCACTGACGTGGGCCGTGAGAGCAGCAGGGAGAAAGAGGCACGCAGATCGATAGTCTTGAAACAAGTGAAATGGTTTACAAACAAAGCAAAACAACATTTACAGTAGAGCCCGACCGTTTCCCTAGGTCAGCCGGTGTTGGTGTATATGTTGTCCGATATGAAAACTATCATTTTACAGAACATAGGCTAACGCAGAATAAAGGGTCATTTAGAAATTCCTCTATTGGTGTTTTTTTATTTATAGTTATAATTATTGAATTAGTATACATTACTGTTTCATTGTACCGAATAAAATATCCTGCCTCTATACAGTATATAATACAATTATTTACAGGCATGCCGCATGACTCCTTCGTGGTTGGTTTAGGTTGATAAGCACGTGTGCTTCAAGGCGATGGGATATTGCCAGCTGTGTTCAGTTGCAGAGCAGTGGGTCAAACATCCAACATATAGAGCAGGGGGTTGAGTTGTGTCTGTCACTGCCTGGCTGGATGTGTAGGCTCGTATTGCCTTCCGTTCTTTCTCTCACTCACTCACACACACACACACACACACACACACACACACACACACACACACACACTTAGTGCTCTGAAGCTGCAGGCGCCGTCTCGGGGTCATTACCAACGCATCGCTGCGTCATTGTGTACTGGCAAGACACGCTACATGTAGATGCAACTGTGGAAGAGGAGTGTACTGGCTCCGCGTGCAGACAGGAGGCTGGCTGCCTTGGCTTATTAATAACACTGCAGTATGTGCTGCGGCAGCAGCTTCAGCACAAGACGCGTGCGTCCACCGCATGTCACAGTGCATGTGCACCACAGCTTCTGTTTGCGTCGTCAATAAGAAGTGGCTGTTGGAGAGTGCTGCTGACCGTGTAAAGAGTTACTTTGTGAGGACTTTGGGGGTGGGTGAGGGGGCATACCAGGTTTAATATATATTTTTCCTCTTGTTTTCCACCTTCATAGTCTAAATACGCAAGCCAAATATTTGACATGATGAGTTACCTCAGGTGTGTGCCCAAGCATGCATCCCACCGCTTCAGGTGCTGCTGCACACGTCGACATCTTCCCTGAATTGAATTGAATTTGAGTTCACACAGACATGGCTGTGTGTAGTATATAGAGCTGGAAGGACTGCTGTCGCAGTGTATGCACACACACACACACACGCACACGCACACGCACACACACGCACAGTAATGGAGTAGTGGTTATGCTAACATGTTCTTATCTCACCCCTCTGCACAGACTGTTTGCTCTCTAGGGAGTCAGAGTAACCTTGGCATGGCAGACAGTAGCCCTATAACCCCCCCCACCCTGTTGGTAAATCTGTCCTCCATTTCCACATCTAGCTGCTCTGGCAGACATGCCAGCTGGTGGTTGAGTAAACCACGCGCACTCGCGCAGACACACTCAGTAACCACAGATGACTGTGACGCTCAACTTAACCCTCAACAATGGTGGCCAGTGGTTGTCAAATTCAGTCAAACGGTACAGAGGGGACTGTGTGTTGCATTGGTTCTGTGTATGGAGATGAGGTAGGAGGCACAAGGAAAAGGAAAGCCCATAATTGGCTCTTTGGTGTGAAGGTGTAATCCTCGAGGCTTAGTGCCAGGTGGCGGGACGGAGAACAACATTTACTGTATGCTATGCTAGTCTAACCCAGGATGGCTGGGAAAGATGAGCGCTTGTTGTTGTTAACTCAATATTCTGGGTATGTGCAATGTTTTACAACAAAAGCATGACTTTTTTTTATCACAAGGCAGGTGTGCCTACAGTGAGGCCTTGAGGCTCGTGAGGGACGCCTGAGCGAGCCATAGGGCCACTACAGGGCTTGCTGTATAAGTTGGCAAGCCGATTATCATGTGAACCAAATCAGGCGCTCCCTTAAATTTCAGCCAATCACAGGCCGACTCAGCTCAAGTCTTCCCCAGCCATTCTGGGAGAAAAATGATATTTTTCATACTGTACAGCGCATGTGTTTACTGCACGCACGCACACCAAACACTACACGACACACAATCATATTCAGCACAATAGGCTTTGTCGTCACATGCGTTCCATTAGGCTGTTTTCTCGTATAGGCCTTTAGACGCTCGCTGTTCAGCAAGCTGCACTTGACTGTCACCAGATCCAACAGTTGTTGTTTATGGAAGGGAGGTCACTTCCACTCCAGTGTGTCACTGTGTTTAAAGCAGGAAGTGGACGGCCTGTTCTCAAGTCAGTGATAAGATGCTTCGCTCCTCCTCCTACGTGATATTTTTCCTCTGCTTTGAACCCATCTTAACGATTAGGAGCAGTGGATGGCATTAATACCGGGACAGCATCTGTGACATTTTAGATTCTTGCGTTGGCTATTCAAAAATAGCAGTTATGCAAGCTCACAGCGCGGCACTTTGTGCTGCGAGCTTGTACATCTGCTATTTTTGAACATTTTAGAACAAATCTTGAAAGTGTGAGAACTACTGATTTAGAAGGCATTCGTAGAATCCACTTCAGGTCTTAACGGGTTAACATGGCTCCCGGAGAGCAGCTAGGGGTTAAGAGTCTTGCTCAGTGGCACTTTGACACACAGACTGGGTAGGCTGTGTCGAACCGGTGGCCTTCTGTTAAAACAGAACTCATAATGTAATAACGGCTCATAATGTAATAACGGTTCATAATGTTGCTACAAGACGTCCACTGTACCCACTCTGCATCTGCCCGGTATGTCCTGTCGTGCTCGTCTGTCCTGTTCTGCTCGTCTGTCTGTGGAGCGAGTCAAGTCTCATTTATTTTTTCTCCACATAGCAGTCTTTTAACCAAAAAACGTTTTTGGCAAGCGGCAGAGAAGGAGAAAACAATATTTATATTTATTTTAGATTAATATATATTTTTAGCGGTGCCAACCGCTCTACATTTGACTCTGTCCGTGTGTGTGTCCGTCCGTATTTTATGTCCGTCATTTTGCTTGAACACGGCAAAACACATGCGCCACTTCAACACACACACACACACACACACACGCCAATACTGCACACATGCGCACACACGAACACGCGCACACCCACAGACACACACTTGACGTCCGTATGTCCGTCCGTATGTTATGTCCGTTTGAGCACGGCATTTAACCAGCAATAACTTCAGTTCGCAGCATGCTACGGAGTACAAATTTAGTACATGTACTAAAACCACCAATAGGCACAAACTGAAATTAATTAAACCCCGCCCCCTCTGCATTCTTATTGGCTGGGCTATAAACAGCCCTCACTCCAGTTTGCAGCATGCCACCAAGTCCTAATTTGGTATGTGGACTTAGACCACCAATAGGGACGAACTGTAATTACTTAAGCCCCGCCCCCTCTGTCTGCCCATTGGCTGGGCTTTAAACAGGCATTATTCCAGTTTGCAGCATGCTACCAAGTACAAATTTGGTAAGTGGACTCAGACCACCAATAGGGACTAACTGAAATTAGTTAAGCCCCGCCCCAAAGGCACCGCTTCCTTCACACAGGGTGTGATTTTTTAGTTGTGGCTGACTGTAATATTTTCCTACAGTACAATGTTGGAGTAATCAAAACAGCATCTTGGAAATACCCTTGCCAAAAACAACTGTTATTTCTCTTAATCTTCAATGGCAGTGCTGATATTATGAGTGTCATTAGTTTCTGCCGCTATGTAAAATTATGCAGTTTCATACATTTTGCTATCTGACCAGAACTCTTAGCTTTTAGTGTACAGTTAAAGGTAGGGTATGTGATATTATTGGTTGAAACAAAAAGGTTTTTGTTAAAAGGTTTAACTCTGATCATTGCTATAGGGTGTTTGTTCAGTAACAGGGGTCTCCCCGTCTCTCCACTTCTTTAATAAACAGAAAATGAATTTTCAGGTGGGTTCATCAGCCAATCAGGAAAGAGTACCCATTTAACAGCTTAAATTTTATAGTGATCCAGTTCCAATTTGGTCTGCTCATCATTTGTCATTTATTTGTGTAATCACTTAGTTCCAATTTCACTTGTTTACTCTGTACCCTGTGCCAGGTCTGTCTCCTGATTGGATAAAATAGGTATCCCAACCTGAAAATGCATTTTCTGCTTACTAAAGAGCTGGAGAGACAGGGAGGCTCCTGTTACTGAACAACCGTTCTATCAGAATATGGAGCTATTTAACACTTATTTTAACAAAGAAATAATCAAATATCACTTACCCTACCTTTTTAATATAGGTCTCAAAAGTAGATTGCCAGCGAGTTGAAAGGTGAATTATCGTGGGACGAGACTCATACATTCATTCTTTTAAAGGACATAGATAATTACAGCGCTCATTAGAAGGATTACAGATATTACATTTTGAACAGCAGACAATGTACTGGTCACGGCTCACGATATTGAGATGCACGGCTTGACAAGCTGATTTCTTACATCCCTACTTGATGTAGAAAGGGTACATTTTGAATAGGCTGGTTGAATGCAGGCACAGGCAGAGCTAACTGCCCTCATCCAAGTTTCTCTTGGTTGGAATGTTGGCCTCTTGACTTTGTGCTGACTCTGCCAAGAGGGGTGTTGCCGTTGCTGTAGTGAGTCAACTTCCCTAGCCTACTCTAGTATAAAAGTCAATCTTTACTAATTACTATTCATCATTTCTTTTCACTAGTGGCTGGTAACAGGTAAAGCGTCTTGTACATTTTCATACTGTGCGGTTATGTTAATCTGTTTATTGTCCCTATGGGGGCTTGTTGTCACATTCTCTCACACAGATCCCATTATTCTTCTCCGCTTTTCTCATGTGTATTACGTGAGTCATTTCCTGTCAGGCCGCTTTGGCGAGTTACGAGGAACGACAGCATCACAGCTATTTAGTGTTCTCTCTGCCTTGCTGCCTCCCTGCTTGTTTTGGTTACTACCGTTCACACAGCTTTCTCTCGAGTGGACAGTGGAGAAAGCAGCGGATATGCAGCCATTGATGTTGATGCAGGTCAACATCAAGCCTATTGTGTGTGTGTGTGTGTGTGTGTGTGTGTGTGTGTGTGTGTGTGTGTGTGTGTGTGTGTGTGTGTGTGTGTGTGTGTGTGTGTGTGTGTGTGTGTGTGTGTGTGTGTGTGTGTGTGTGTGTGTGTGTGTGTGTGTGTGTGTGTGTGTGTGTGTGTGTGTGTGTGTGTGTGTGTGTGTGTGTGTGTGTGTGCGTGTGTGTGTGTGTGTGTGTGTGTGTATTGAATTGCCAACGTGTATCTCCAAGTTGATTTCCCTACAGCAGTCATGAGTACCTCCCGCCCTGTTGGCTGACTCATGTTTTAGGTTACCTACTTAACCTCCATTCACCACGCCTCTCTCTCACGCTCCACTCCTTCATCTCTCTCACTCTCTTCATTCCCATGTCATCTCTCTCGTGTCAATATCTCTGACTCTTCACACTCATTGTGTAACCACCATTCCCCATTCCTCCCTCAGCTCCAGCTACTCGACAGCAGCCCTAGAGTTCGAGAAGGAACACGAGATCCCGGCCGTCTTCGATTCGCCCAGGATGTCGCGGCGGAGCTTGCGTCTACAGACCAGTGCCGGTCTCCATGGCAACGACGGCCTGGCCGACTACTCCCAGTCCCAGCAGCAGAGCAGCAATAGCAGTGTCAGCTACAGCAGCAGCAGCAGCAGCAGCAGACGAGAGGCACGGTAAGACTGTCACAGCGCTACTCATAAACACACCCAGTGTGACTTATGTACTCACACCACACCAGCAGTCTGTGTTGTATGTGTGTGTGAGTATGTCTGGTCTGCCAGTGGGTCTGTTCAAATGTCCTCCCCTTTCTCTCCGTCTTCATCACGCACGTGTACATCACAACTAGAGATGCAGCTATCCATTATTTTCTTAGAAAAATCACATAATCAAATATTCGAAGCATGTTTTTTGAGCAAATACTTTTGTTTCTAATATTAACCATTCAATGCTAAGGGAATTCTAATATTTTTTATCATTTACATCGATTAGTACAACGTTTGCAGCCCTATTAAACTTTGCAGTCCATTTATGCTATTTGAAGATGCATAACAATGACTAATAATAAACACAAGAAAGCCGCCTTATGCTTAGCAATGGACTGTCCCTCCCCCTGAAGTGACAAGTAATTGAATAGTTTCCCCAATTAAATGATTATTATTGTGTTGTAACTTAATGGGTTACATACACATTTTTGCATGATTAACTAAAAGCTGATACATTCATACAGTATTATTTACAGTTAAAAACAGTTAAAATGAATTGATTTCATTTAATACAGAATATTGATATTGATTTATTTGAGAAACATTGATTGACACTGAATTCAGACTTTTCTATTTCTATAGCCTAACAAAGGGTTAACTTGAAAAACTTCATGTTCCACAATACATTGCGTCTAAACCGGATGTTAGAAAAGACCGGGATTCTGTTGTTGTGATTCAGTAATATTGAGCAATACTAGCTTCCGCACGAATTAATGAATGAATGAATGAATGAATGAATGAATGCCAACTGATAACAAGCCAAAAGATCGTTTTTGTGCCATTTGTATGCCACCTTTTTCCTTATATAAAGTACCAACTTTAATTCCATATTCCGACGTCCAGTCAAGTACTTTTTGATCGTAGTTATTCTACAGCCCTTGAAAATAGAAGGGAAGACAGTGAATATTGTTGAACAAACAATTAAATGATTATCGTGTTCTTATGATAAGCTTACATTTCATATCACCCACACCATCTGCCCTCCTCCTTAAAAAGTAGTTTGATTAACTCTTGCCGGTCTAATTACATCACCTCCATGTTTCCCCTCTCTCTCCCAGGACGGTACGCAGCAGAAGGCAGCAGTCCAGTTCCAGCAGCCAGTCTCTGTCCCTGAGCCAGACAATCACGCCGAGGAAAACCCTGTCCTTCTCTGCCACCAACACACCAATCAGCAGCATCGTCGAGCAGAGCGACACGGCCACAGATGCCTCCCTATGCACCTCCACTCTGAACCAGTCCGGCATGAGACAGCGAACCACCACAACCACCACCACCACCACTGTCGATGGATACTGGGGTTAGTACTGCTAACTGCGCTATCATGTACTTTGTCATTCATATGCCTGTGGCACATACTTTTAAAGTGGGCGTACATTAGTTGATATCGTTCTGTTCAAATAAGTGTTAAATAGCTCAATATTACGATGTAGCTCTATATTACGGTGTTGCTATATATCGTGTTTGTTCAGTAACAGGGGTCTTCTCGTCTCTCCAGCACGTTAGTAATCAGAAAATATATTTTCAGGTCGCAATACCAATTTGATCCAATCAGGAGACAAAACAAATGAGCAGACACAATTGCAACTGGAACTGTACAATTTAAGCTGATAATTGATCTTTGTGGGGTTCTCCCTCCTGATTGGATAAAATGTGTATATATATGTATAGATATATATATGTGTTATAATTTTTTTTTTTACAAAAAGCACTTACACTCCCTTCAAGTTAAAATTCCAGAAGCTACTATTGCATCAGTCAGAACAAATGTTGCATCTTTATTGCATGAGGTCAGCGATTTTGATCCATATGAGTCTACGATGTTTTTTTTTTTGCAAATTAGAAATATTTTCATCCACATTTGAATTGCCACTTACAGTATTTTGCCACATGCCGAGATCACCGGTTTATATGACTGTAGAAGATGAGTAAATAATAAAGTATACTGTGGGGGCAGCATGCCATCTGATTGTTTACAATACATCACGTGATAGTAGCATGCCCTGCAGTGTTAAAAGCAGGGATTAATGAGTTGTGTATACGCTTACCAATGGGATGATGAGGCAGGTTAATCGATGTATGTGAAACTCCTCTGATGGTTGCGCCGGTGATTAGCTACAGAGAGAACTGGGACTCCCACAAATTGATTTATGAGTGAAGTCAATGAGCTCTTAACAGGCCATCACTGACTACTGCCTTATGTCTTTACAGGGTCGGGTCACGATGCTGAACTCACAGGTCAGTAATGGTTAGCTTTCTAGAATTAGCTCTCTTTCCTTCTCTAATCCATATTATGACGTCTCAAATAAGTTTTCATTTACCGATTGTTCTCCTTGGAATAACTAACTTGAAATATTGAATAACCCTTTAACCACTTAAAAGCTGCAATCCACAACTTTCTGTAATGAACAAAACCTTATTTTGACCATTCTGTATGAAAGAGTATGTTAATACAATATAACCAACACAACTGTGGTGGTTCTAGTTACCTGCGATCGGGTAGGACCACTACAGGTTTACGGCATGTGGTATTGAAATGTTGGCGCTACTGCGGAGGACCCAGGTTTGGGTAGAACATGAAAGTTACGGATCGCAGCTTTAAGCCCTTTTTTCTACTTAAACTTTTTTTTCCCTATAATAATATGCCCAATAATGATTGCAGGTTAAAAGTTGTTAATAATGTTAACCACGGAAAACTTTCGCAGAAAATAGCAGATCGGAAAGCTTACAACGAGCTTGTCGGCTATTTTCAGCCAAGATATTTAATGTATGGAGCGAAAACGGAAAAGACACTAGTATAGAGCCCTGAGGGACTCCGGTCAACCCTTTAGGGTTTAAGTGGTTTTAATGGTGTTTGTATGTTTCTCCAGCGAGGACCTCAAGCGCTGACCACAGGTCATCGAGTGCTAACGGGGGTGTGTGCGCCAGCGCGTCCAAGTCCCACACTGAGGTTCACAATGGCTACATCTGTAAAGACTGCACTATCCACTCTCCCAGGACGGAGGCCCTCACCACCCACTCTTCATTCTCCTCCTCATCATCATCTCGGGCTGCTGATGCTGCTGCTGCCGCCTACAAACTCTCCTCTTCCTCGGCAGCAGCATTATCATCATCATCATCATTATCCTCCTCATCTAATATATATTCCCGAGACAAGAGCCGGAGCAGCAAGACAGGTGAGATGTTGATTAAAGGCATTCTGTGATGGATGACTGTCGTCCTGTTCTTTGGCTCTATGTATTTATTTCCGCCCCTTTGCCCAGCAGTCATTTTAGGAACCACACATTGTGTATTCTTTATGATTTTGATTTCTGGCATGGGAATCCAGTTTCTCTTCAGCGGTAGAGAGGTGTTCTGGTCGGGCAGTAACCATCATCGGTGTTTCTCTCCAGGTGTCCTGGTGTCTATGTCACACACGTGCGTGCACTACAGCAGACGAGCCCTGGCTCCCATAGTGTCCTTAGTCACCCTTCTCTTCAACAGTGTGCTCTGGCTGGGCTCAAGGGCCAAGAGCCCCCCTGGAAAAGGTATATATATATATACACAGTATACCACTGGGGGTCTCTCCACCCAGCATCAATTTCCTGTCCTCTGTTTTCTCTCTTCTCTGTTCGATGTATGGCGTGGCTCTGTCGGAGGTTAGCCATCTATAAGAGGGTCTGTCCATCTGTGTGACTGTCTGTCTGTCTGTCTGTCTGTCTGTCTGTTTGTTTGTCTGGAGCTAATTTTACAAATTGCCGAACTGATCTGTGCCAAAGTTCTTTTTAGCATACAGCCAGCAGGCAAATGTAGTACCTTCACACATTTTTGTTCGCATATATTTTAGATATTTTTCAGATATTTCATTTACATTTTATAATGGAAGTCAATAGGACTTAGATCGGGCTGAAACCATGCCCACTGACTTGACTGACGTCACAGGCTGGCCACAAACCAGGCTGGTTTATTTTTATGTATCCTTCAGATCTCCAGAATCTCCAGAAGTCTTAGTGTAAAACATGACTACACTAACACCTAATAACCTTCTAATTGCAGTCTTATACTCATTCATGTATTATGCTCCATCGTACAAGAGTGTCGTGCACCGAAAATAGCTGACCTAGAAGCTCACAACGTGAGCTTGTAGATCAGCTATTTTCGGCGTACGATGGAGTGTAAATCAGGCTATAGTCGTTTTCTCTGCCCCCTGTTAGTTTTCACCTGAGCTGCCTCCTTGTCCTCGGTGACTGAGCCATTGGTCTATTCATATCTCCCATCTAACCCCATTCCCTTTTATCAGACTCATGCATGCATGCCTGTCTCCTAAGGTTCTCTTCCCCGGGTCTCTGTATAGACCCCTCGCTTGACTTTTTAACTGAACCATTCCTCCAGCCTGTCTCTCTAGCCAGCACCCCGGTAAGGAATCATGGCTGTTTGACTAACAAGCAATGTGTGGTTGTTGGTTTGGGTGTGTCGCCACCAGGTGCCCTGGCCTCATTCTCAGGGTCCGTGAGACGGGCTGTGACCTCCGGCGTGTCCCATCTGTGGCTGTTTAAGCAGACCACACTTCACAGGATGATAGGCTACAGGGCCAATGGCTACGAAGGAAAAGGTACCCACCTCAGAGGGGGTAAAAGTTCAGGGGGTGGCAGCCCCTGGACCCCATTGCCTTCAATTTTTCATTATCTGCCATTATTATACTTCTTTTCCTCTCCCTCATTTACATGTTGTGTTGAAAGATGTTTGTCCTTCTCTCTGTTTTCTTGCTCTCAGCCCTCCGGTCAACCTGTTCTTCTCCATTACCATGCTCTTTCCTGTTCCACAGCTCTTGGAAGCGTTTCCTACATCTTAACTTTATCACTGTTTCTAATTGGTCTGTCTTCTGTCTTGTACTGATTGTATCATCACTCAAAGTTGCATGCAGTTCTGTTCCTATGCTTCCTTCATGAGGAAATGGACCTTGGTGACATGCAAATTATTTTCTCTCTTCTCTCTGGGATGGTGGTTTCACGTGGCATATCATATTGCATTGTTGTTTTTGCAATTAAATGTGTTATCGTCTGTTTCAGCTCACTCCAGTTTCTGTGGAAGCATGAATGTGAAAGACCTGGTGACTACAGATTCATCACATCTCAATTTAAACGGTTCCTTGTGTAAGTAGACAAACACACACACACACACACACACACAGATACTATCTATACTTGGCATTGAGACTCATAGTAACCCTGACTGACAGAGTTAATGCTATGCGTGACCTGTGTTAGGATGAGTGGGCAGAGGTTGTGTGAACCTCTATTGACCACTGTGACCCGCTGGAAACCAGATGCTGGTCGAATGCTCCCTTCCGTTTTTTTGAAGACCAGTTTAAAAATGGGGCTTACGGTGTAGTGACATTCATTCTGCACATTAGTTATAAGCAGACGATTAGGTGTGTACATTTCGGACCTCCCAACGCAGAAATGATTCAACAAAATCATAATTCATGAAATCCAATTTAATTCAATTCCTCTGTATTATTTGTATATAATTAATCCATTTCAATATGTAAAAATGCTATATCATTGAATTAATAATAATGATAATGATAATTAATAATAACGAATCAAAAAATAATAATTTATTTCACAAATTTGACTGCATAAACTGATCTACTTGGTATTAGTTGAATATGGACAAATAGATATGACAGACCAAGCTACAAGTTCCCAGCACACTTATTGTGGTGGGACCTTTTACATTCCTATTGACAATATAATATACACACACACACTTTGGAATGACATGGGCACGTACTGACGGAGCATTGCATCATGCAGAGAGCTGTACACTGCATCACACAGGACTATTGCACTGTATTCTATCACATTATGTTAATGCCACTGCTACGTTGCTTTTGTCTGTTTCCGTTTGCCATATTTTTCCATGATTTGTGTTATTTATGTTTTCGTCGATTTCATTGGATCTGCTGATGTTTTTAGTTGCTATCCATGTAAATTTATGATTTGATTCATTTTGTGTGTTCTGTCTGTTTGCTTCCATCCTTTCATTGGACTGACACAGGTGATGACTGTAAAGGTCGGCAGTATTCTGAGACTCACGCGGTCCTCGTCCACACTAAAAAGTCCTCTAGGTCTCAGCGCCTGGTGGGAGCGCTGTGGAGCCTCCTGGCTTACACAGGTTAACCACTTACCATTGTCCCACTAGACATAGATATATCATACTAAATGGATGGGGGTTAATCAACCGACTTCTAATTGTTCTAAAGGTATATATTCCCCATGTTGTCCTGCAGGTTATTGCCTCCTCCAGCCAGGCTACTGTGTGGTGAGAGCAGGCAAAGCACTTGGTTCGGGGGCTGGGACAGTGGTTCAGAGGCTGCTGTCAATGCTGTGGATGCTCCTGGCAGCTCCAGGTTAGTTCTACTGACACATCCCTTAAAACATGATGCACAGAAAAAACCCAAGTGTTAATACTATAACTGAGAGACACTTAAGGGTCGATTTACATTGTATCTGTTAACTCGGTTTCTATTTTAGTTTCTAAAATGTTTCCCTCTTACCTGTCCAGTGAAGGCAAGCAGAGGTTTGCTGTGGTTCCTTGCAACAGGATGGTACCAGCTGGTCTCTCTTGTCTCTCTGCTCAACGTCTTCTTCTTGACGCGGTAAGAAGACGGCCCTCGTCTCAACTTTTAGAAAAGTAAAGTTTGACTTTATTGCTGCCATCATAGAGGGACTGAATTGCTACAATTGGCAATTTACAATGTAGGCATTTAGATGCTCTTATCCAGAGCAACTTAAAATGCGAGTAAATGGCATGAACAAACAACAGGTAAATAGAGTACCAAGAAAAGAAGTACAAGTAACTAAGATAACAGATAGACATCAAACCATGCGTATCTAAATACTTGGAATATTTGAACAAGTAGCCAAAATACATCTGGATACCATAATTATCATCTTTCTAAAAGGCAAAAATAGTGATTTCAAGGAAGTGAAGAGTGCTAGGGGGTAGGGTTGAGTCTGAAGAGTTGAGTTGCTGGGTTTTACCAGCTGTGGCGTTAAACGGCTTGTGACGTGTGACGTTACTTGAAGTGATTGCATTGATGACTTAGGCCATTTATTAGTTATTGCACAGACTGCAGACTTGGCTCATATGTACTCATTAAAACCTACCAGTGTGGTGTTATATTTTTCCAACAGTATCACCATGTCTATATTGTTAGGAGTAGTGATCAATACCATGGTGTTAATTACATGTACATTCTGTATTGCTGCAGCAAATCAATAAGCACCACAAATTGTCTGCACGGTGGTGACACAGTCACACGGATGGACTTGAGTGCTGCTCAAGATCCAAGCCTTTGCAGTGAATTCTGGGTATTTTAGGATCAGAAGGCGAGCTGTGTTTAGAATGGGACAGAACAAATGCATCTCAATGGGTATCTCATGTAATCAAAAGGTTTTTGCGTAGATCAACAAATTGACTAAACAGCCACAGATTTCACAGTCGAGTCACATAAGACATGCGTTCCAGGCGACGGCAAATGGCTGAATTATTTATTTGAACCTTTTCAAAATTTCATCTTGATTTAATAATGCAGTGTTCTCAGTGGGGGGAGGAAAAGCTGCTGTGTCAGTTTCCCTCTGAGGCGTTGTGAGAGTTTGGATTTGTGATGTTTATATCAACATCACATGTCTGGCGCCACTGTGTACGATTGTCTGACCTGTGTGTATGTGGATCTGTGTTCCAGATGTCTCCCCAAACTTTGGAAACTTCTGCTGTTCCTCCTGCCTCTCTTGCTACTCCTGGGTGAGTTTGTTAGAGCTCAGACGTATAGCATTCTGCCACTGTAGTGCAGGTGTAACCCACTTAGCCTACACACACACACACACACACACACACACACACACACACACACACACACACACACACACACACACACACACACACACACACACACACACACACACACACACACACACACACACACACACACACACACACACAGATGTACAGATCTGTCAGCAATAAGACGCTGGGAGTGCAAACCAGCACACGTCCCTAGAGCATGCTTCGAATCCAGCACCAGAATCAGGTCACCCTCTCTGGGTTCCTAGTGAAAGAACTACCCATCACTGTGTATCGGCCCTATCCTTGCATACTGTTGCACAACCAGAGTTGTGCAAATTGTGCAACAATTTCCAGTAAGGAACATTTACCCAAAGTACATTTTCTGACATTCAATAGAATTTTCAAAACTCGTACCAACATGTATACCAATACCTAGCAAAATATTATGACGGTGATCTGTGGTTACGTGTCTCCTACGTCCTCCTCATCCATGACTTCAGTGGGAGATACTGGCCTAGATATCCTGCATACTCTTCATGGCCAGCCTGTCAGACGTTTTAATACATTTAACTTCAAGTTGGCAGCAGAATTAGGTCACCAAGAACCGTAGAGAATAAAATATTGTGCTTTATATATTTATTATATATATTGAATAAAAATATAATCATATTGACATTTTTCAGTTGAAAATGTTATTGGATGTGCCACTAGTTGGCAAATCTAGAAAGTTTTGGATATAAGCTTGTTTTCTTCCTTAGTGCATCCCTTATGGGTGGCTATGGTGCTATAGGACAGACAGTTAGCAGCAATGCAAAAATACAGCTTTAGAATTTTCCCAATTTATCTGAAAAACTGAAATATTCCTGGTCACATCGGCCAGTAGCAAGTCTTTCTAGTGGAAACTTTGTTTTCCCTTACTTGATGTGTTCCTGCACTGCGTAATTCCATACCTTAACTCCAAACGTCTCTGTCCTCAGCTCTATGGTGGTGGGGTCCGTCCACTGCTGTCCTCCTGGCCTACCTCCCAGCCATAAACCTGACTGAGTGGAAGCCTGTGAATCCTCTCACCCTCCTGCCTGACCTGATCCCAGCCTCGGCTCCAGTACCTGCCTCTGTCCCCACACCAGAGACTCCACTGGCGCAGACCCCAGCAACCCCAGTCTCACAGGCACCGGTAAGAGAGAGCATCATTCAGACAGAGCCCTCATGTACATGTTGTTTGTGTGTCAGTAGTTTTGGTATTACATTTTGGGAAATGCCACTCTGAGTCTCTCATGTATTTGTGTAAAATGAGCTCACGGCTCTGTAAGTATCATCAGTCCTTCCTGCTTTACAAAGGACTTCAACTAGGGAACAAAAGTGCAGGTGTCTGTCTGATCAAAAGACAATAATCGACACTGAAATCAGTTGGTTTCCCCTTAGTTTGGTTTGTAGGCATCTAGGTAGTAAAATAGCTCTTCAGAATTGGATATGGGTAGGGCATGCGGGTAGGGTATGCGTGTCCAAATTCACTCTGACACTGCTTCTACTGTATGTACAGTAGATACTGTACGTAGCTCCATTTGGTAATAGTCAGGGGATATTAAAAAAGTCTTGGAATAAATTCCTTACCAAAAAAAAATCTTCACCAATGTGTTTGCAAAGGTGTCTAGTAACACATCACAACTTTATTGAAATTCAGTATCCCTAGGAGAATTTTTGACAGCTCCTTAAAGTTGGAGTACCCACCATAACCTTGGTTAAAAAAAAATCCCCCAAAAAAATCCAAATGTAATTCTGTTTTAAGTAGCATGTGAATTCTGAATCCATTGCAATCATTTGTTTTGCACCAAAACCACTCCTTGGGCTAAAAACGGCCATAGCCATGTATACTTTTTGTGTAAAAAGCCCATTGAGATTGGGCCGTTTTTAGCCCAAGGAGTGGTTTTGGTGCAAAACAAATGATTGCAATGGATTCAGAATCATAAAAACACCCTAGTTTGACACCTCGCATGCTACTTAAAACAGAATTAAATTTTGATTTTTTTGGGGGATTTTTTTTTAACCAAGGTTATGGTGGGTACTCCAACTTTAAGGAGCTGTCAAAAATTCTCCTAGGGATACTGAATTTCAATAAAGTTGTGATGTGTTACTAGACACCTTTGCAAACACATTGGTGAAGATTTTATTTGGTAAGGAATTTATTCCAAGATTGGAAAATATTCTGCTAATATCCCCTGACTATAAATAATGTTAATATCGTTTTGTAGTGAAATTTCTCTTTAAATATGCATATTATGGCATTTGTTTGATAGGACGGGAAGGGGGGGGGGGGCAAAGAGGAGGAATGTTCACAGGAATTTAACCCAGCACGTTGTAGTTATTTGGTCAATGGCATTAACTGAATGAGCCACAAGGGTGTCCCTCAATTCAGTCGTCTTCGTCTTGCGCCCTGTATTAACAATGAATAGAATATCATAGCCAATCTGTCCCATGATGTCCCTTCTCTCTTCCCCTCCACGCAGCCTCTCCTTCCTCCCGTGGTGGTGGTCTCCAGCCTGGACTTGGAGCGTCTGGAGCAGGTGGAGCGGCAGCTGGCTCTGCTGTGGGGCCAGATCCAGGAGGGCGACCAGAAGCAGGAGCAACGCTACGGGGAAACGCTGAGCCTCTACAGCGGCCTGAAGGAGCATCTCCACACCCAGACCGACAGGGAGAGTCTGGGACTCTGGGTCTCCTCGTTGTTGGAGCAAAGACTCATCGTGCTGAGAGGAGAGCTGCAACAGGAAGACACACGCAGGGCTCAGGTACAAGCTCTACGTTTATTTTTAGAGCTTTTTTTTGTTTTTACATGCAGCTGGACTCGAACCAACAGGACATTTTCAAGACATCGAGAGTGTTGCAATTTTCTTTTTATTACACAGCGTTGTTGAATGCTCGATTCTGATTGGTGAATCACAGCTTTCTGAGGTGTGTTATTTCTTGAGAGCTAAACGCTTCTCTGCTTCCGTTTACGTGGCTATGGAAGCAAAAGATTGCAAGCTAATGAAAAATGTTTTACTATTTCAGTTATTGCTTGTAAATAGTTGTGTGGGTTAATGGTAATATTTAATTATTGGAAAATAAGCGTGTCTCACTGTAAATTATCCCTTAAGTATCTTTTGACTGTATAAGGGTAGAAATTGACAAAATCCTCTCCTTTTCTCTGCCGCTCTTTAAACCTGTGCTAGAAAAGTAAATTTGTAAGTCAAATGACACCTTTCATTCATACCAGCCAACTCTAACCTCAGCCCACTTCTCTCCTTCTCTTTTCTCGCGTCTATTTGTGGTGGTGTGCAGAGCGACGAGGAGCAGAGGCTGGAGCAACAGAGCCAGAAGCTGCAACTGACAGAAATTGAAGGGCTGCTCACACTTCTGGCTGCCAAGGCTGAGGTACATCATCAGTGTCATTGTTTTACTGCCAAGAAAACACAAAATAGTGTGCATCAGTAACTGAGACAGTACATGCTCTAGGGCAGAGGTTTTCAAACTATGGGTCAGGACCTCGAGTGCGGTCGAGGGAAAGTGATGGTGGGGTTGATTTTGGCAAAGCCTGTAAATGCGTTTTGTTTATTTTAGTCTTTTGATTAAGTTAAACAGGGCTGCCCCTACCAACCGTTTTCAAAATAATATTCGGTTGTTCTATTAAATATATTTTTAATTGAGATATTTACGTTTTTTCCATATTGCTGTCATGTCTTAATAAAATCATGCTTTTAACAAGCAAAATAAGCAGGCGCTGATCACACAGGGCTCGGGCATCCACGGGAGACAACGAGCGCCCCCACTGGGAATGCGCTGGTCGGACGGTTCAAATGCTTTGTAACGTGTGCGCTGCGCAGGACATATGATTACACATGATTCTGTCATTCAAACTCTCTCTAATTTGTAATTTTCAAAGTCTGATTATTAATTCCTTGCGCCAGTTATTATCCGCTAATAATCCAATTGTACAAATATAGCCTACATTCACTGTTTCTCTTTGTCGCTCTCCGTCTATGCCTGTGATCCAGTCGATTTTAAAGAAACAATCCAGCGTTTACTTTGAGGTGAGGAGTGGACATGAAGAAAGCATAGGCCTACGTTTTCAATCACAATTGTTTGGCTGAAGATCCATTCTACTGTATATATAATGCTATGGTTTAAACTTTATGGGGAGCTGGTCAGCTTCGTTCAGACCGGCTCTGACTTGCGCTGGAGTGACAGCCTAATTGATATGACCTATTTTTGCCTGTGCATTGGAATGATGTAATTAATTATTTGGGAGCAGGTGTGTAAGATTCCAATAGTATAAACATTTTAAATGGCTTTCATATACTCTTAATATTTTTTTTCAAATGAGATTTGGCCTTATCGATCCAAATGTACTTGTACTAATGTACTAACTTCATTAATGAATACTGTTATTCGAATAAACGTTTTTAGACATGTCGTGTACACGTCAATGAAACTAACCGCTGGGAACATCCCTACTTGGCAACAGATATACAGTACTCGTAGGCTATACTGTATGCTTCCATTTACAAATGTGTACATAAACACTTTATGTTGATAAGACACAAATGTATTTTCTGATAAATATTCCTATTCAGGGCTAGCAACGTATGTTTTATTTTAAAATATGCTTTATTTCAACTTTGAAATTGCACTATAAATCAAGTTTGGGGGCCCCACAAAAGAATTCCCCAATGGGGGTCCTGGTATAAAAACATTTGAAAATCTCTGCTCTAGGCCTAGGGCATACACACCTATACCTATGAATGACAGGGTAATTATTTCCCAGGTCATAAATCAAGTGCACACATTGTACATTTCACATGAAGCACGCAGGTTCTCGAAAGTAAAAGGCCCTTGATGGAGGATGATTCCATATTTCTTTTTTATCTAACCATATTTCTAACCACTGTAATCTAACCACTTTTAACTATGCATACCGCCGCTCTAAGACGTTGCTGTTAAAAAGTTGTGGTCACACAAATGGGACTGCAGTTCATGTTTGTGTTGACGTGCCGAAACATAACACGCTGCTGATCGCTGTGTCAGTAACATTCGTGGTCATGTGTTTCAGGAGATGCGACTGAAGCAGCAACAGTACGAACAGGAGAAAGAAAAGAAAGAAAACGAGGCAGCCATTCCAACCCCAGCTCCAGCTCCTGTCAGGTACAAGGCTTTAATTAGTGGCTTCATAACTTTATTCTCCTCAAAACTTTAGCTTGCTCTTGCTCCGTCATACTTTCACCTAGATAGAAGCTTCATTCAAACTTTAAAATGTATGTCTTCTTTGGGGATATACATTTAGAAAGTTTTCAAATATGTTTTATTCAATGTGTTTACACGTAGCCAGAGAGGCCAATCCATCTAAATAGGGTTTGTACTGTATGTATGCATGTGTGCCCCTCAAAATCATCAAAGCATTGTGATCTGTGTGGATTCGTTCACAAACTGCACACAGGGACAGGAGGTCTTGATCTTGAAAGCTGACTTCAAGGAGTAAATGTGGTCTGCAAATAACATTCTCTTTCCCCATAGTGTGGGCGTGAAGCAGGAAGACCATGATGCTTTGCTAGCAGAGGTACAGAGGCTTGAACTGGAACTGGGCAGGATTAGACAGGACCTCCAGGGCGTTATGGGATGCAAGGGCAAGTGTGAGCAGCTGGACACACTCCATGAGACGGTAAGTAACACACGTGCTCCTGCAGGGAAGCTTCCTATTTGGGAAACATTTTTAGGAAATTTGGCCGCATGGACATCAATAGAGTTGGAAGCATCTGATGCATCCTAGTCGGGTTCTATGAATTACTAACAACATGTTTTGAAGTCAGTCAGTTCATCTGGTGCATGAGAGGAGTTACTACTATGGAAACCAGGTGCACAGCTCTGTCAAATGTTTTGTTAGTCACATGATGCTACCTTTCTAGGTTTTCTCAATTCATGGAACCTTTTGGACAAAACGGTTACGGAATAATAAGAAATATTCTAAATATAGATACGTACCAAGGTGATGAGGAAGACAGATCACCTTGGTACGTATGAGGTTTACTCTTTTAAGCAGTTTGGGAGACTATAAAAGACAACCCAGCATATATACTGTATACATTCATCCATCTTTCTAACTTGTGCATCTCTTCACAGATATCAGCCCAAGTATCAGCCCAGGTGTCCTCCCAGGTGTCCTCCCAGGTGCGTAAGGAGTTGCAGGCTCTGTTCTTTGGCAGTGGGCAGGCTGGAGAGGAGCAGGGAGAGCTGCCGGAGGCCCTGGTCCTCTGGCTGTCCCAGCGTTACGTGAGTGGAGCGGACCTGCAGGCCTCGCTGACATCCCTGGAGCTGAGCATTCTGAGGAACGTGTCCCTGCAGCTGGAGATGAGCAAGGTTCAGACTCTGGCCCAGGCACATGCCCATGCCGACACAATCACCCAAACGGTCTCCAAGAGCGTCCAGCACACGGCCACCGCCGAGGGACTATCTGAAGAGGTACTGGGCCACGCCTTATCTGCTGTTGGCGATCATTGTGAAGTTCCACGGCAATCATAAACAATCTATAAATCGTGTGAAATGTCTTCAAGCTCCTAATGTGACCCCTCTCTCTCTCCCTTAGCAAGTGCA
Organism: Gymnoscopelus microlampas; assembly: GCF_963454915.1. Lineage (NCBI taxonomy): Eukaryota > Metazoa > Chordata > Actinopteri > Myctophiformes > Myctophidae > Gymnoscopelus > Gymnoscopelus microlampas. The sequence continues at coordinate 17,719,855 of NC_139948.1, forward strand.
AGTGATTGTCCAGAACGCTTTGAAACTCTACTCCCAGGACAGGACAGGCCTGGTAGACTATGCCCTTGAGTCTGGAGGTAAGAAGAATGTCTCTCTTCAAAAGAGTTTTCATCCACAAGCCACAAAACTCTTAATGCAAGAAATTAGATAGCCGAGCAGTACATAAACCGGCTTGCGTATGCTAATTTTCTTTAGAGTAATGGACCATATAGGCATTAGCTATGTCAGGTGATGTCAAAGTGTGTAGAGATCAAAGGTCAGGTTCTATCGTTAATCCTGTTGTTCACCAGCGTGATGACTCACGTGACCAGTATGCTTCATAAAATGTAAATATGAAAGAGATTGAGATTGTTTAATGTTGTTACAGATACAGTACATAGTAGAATTCATAACTCTAAAAGAGTTATGGACCCTTACAGGTTCATTTGGTACACTCTGGCTTCATTTAACTCTGAGGATTTGTTGATTTGGTTTAAAATATTTTTTTACTGTCTAGAGTGCCAGTGTTGATGTTCCCTGTCTTTAATCTCTGTGCTGTACCGTTTGTTGTTTTCCCAGGTGGCAGCATCCTGAGCACTCGCTGCTCAGAGACCTATGAAACCAAGACAGCTTTGATGAGTCTGTTTGGGCTTCCCCTGTGGTACTTCTCCCAGTCACCACGTGTTGTCATCCAGGTGAGGCTCACGGGTATCCCACGTAATCCCGGAAAACAACCTGGGAACTGCACACCCGTCAGAGATACCCAAGAGGGAGAAATACCTCACATTAACTTAGTATTTTTAGTCCTTTAAACACCAAACACTGACTTTTCAACAGTGAGCTAGCGTATAAACGTTTCCAAATCCAGCTGACCTCAAAACCCCACCTCCAATCGCTGTGATTGGCTGAGATGTGTGGAGGGAGTTTGTCAACACAAACTCCCTCCACACAAAAAAAAGTCTCAGATTTTGTTGAGTGTGCAATTGCCTATGGAATTTGAAAACCTGTGACTTTCATAAATCCACACCCCTGTGTCAAAGCTCACTCATATTTCCTCCCTCACCCCGCCAGCCTGACGTGTATCCAGGTAACTGTTGGGCATTCAAAGGCTCCCAGGGCTACCTGGTGATCAGGCTGTCCTTGAGGATCCGCCCCACCGCTTTCTGCCTGGAGCATATTCCCAAGACGCTGTCACCAACCGGAAACATCACCAGCGCCCCGCGCAACTTCACCGTCTTTGTAAGAGACATTCCAGCACATAATTAAAGCCCATGTGTATTGTCTTAGCCAGTACTGAGCATCTGTGAGGCTCTAGTAGTGATATACTTTATATTTTTTTTTACGTGCACAGGGTCTAGACGACGAGTACCAAGAGGAAGGGAAGCTGTTGGGTCAATATATCTACCAGGACGACGGGGATTCACTGCAGTCCTTCCCTGTGATGGTAAATCTGTCAAATTGTAACACTTAACCAGCTACTCTTTAAGCAAACATGAATCCACCAGTAACTTTTGTGGCTAGTATGTTTTGCTAAAGTTAGCTGACACTGAACCTAAAAGAAACACTGTGTTTCCCATCAAAATGTTTGTTGTGAAATGGGTCCATTGCAGGAGAGCAGACATATGGGATTTACTCTGTTCCAATAGGGCTGGGGTGATATGACTTCAAATCAAAATCTCAATTATTTCAAACTTTTGCCTCGGTTACTATTAATGAATGATTATTTAAAAAAAAGGGAAAATGGCACATCTACAAGCTCCCGACACGTCACGATGCGTTGAGCTTGTAGATCATTTTCACTATTTTTGTACACCACCATTGTAAGTGTAATTAAACTTGAGGTTCATAAGAAATTGATATATACACGGAAGACAGTCTAAAGAAAATCATATAAAGAAAACCCTGCTTCTCAATTATTCGATTAACCTACATGAGTTATATTGGTTATTGGTTCGAAATGTCGGTTTCGATATATTTTCAGTTAATTGCAGAGCCCTATGCTTCAAACGTGTTTGTTGTTTGCTGACTGATCATACGTTTCGCTAAGTAGTTTGAAATTTGAAGCGCAGCCCCTGTTTGTTTCTGCCGGCATGCAGCACTGAGTGTGTCCTCTCTTCCTCAGGAGAAAAATGACAGGGCGTTCCAGATCATCGAGGTGCGGGTGCTGTCTAATTGGGGTCATCCAGAGTACACCTGCCTCTATCGTTTCCGAGTCCATGGAGAACCACGGCCTCAGTGAACCAGCTCCTACTATAACACTCATACAGTACATATCACACTATCTGTACATAGCTCTGGACTAATGGAAGGGGACTGGGCAAAATGCGGGGACGTCGTGACACGAAAGACTTGGACATGAAAAGGAAATGGAGGTTTTTTTAAATGGAATGTGGCCAGAGAGAATCATGAGTGTTTTTTAGTTTTGTTTTTTTGTACATGGTACCGAGTGGAATGTGGAACAGACTGTTTCGGAACGTCAGGGATCGCAGAGGAGGATTATGTCGATGATGGAGGAAGCTTAAAAAAAAGCCCCAGTCCCTCTCCTTAAACCGCCTCTTGCACTGAATTGCTCTTCCGGCGGGGCATCAGGCCCCTAGGGGGTGCAGCGGACAAATCCTTAACCCCTCTTGGCACCTATACCACTTGGATGTGAGTTTGGAACATTGGCTTGAGTGGACAACCGACTCATCTCTCTCATTTACTCATATTTTCTGTCTGATCATGGTTTGCGTTTTTAATCACGTGTATTTAATTTAGACTCCTGTTGAGAGTCTATCAGACTTTCAGGATCAAAGCCACAGTACATGATCTTGCCTGTGAAGGTGTTGTCCAGGCAACAGCTTCCCTTGTGTTTGTCGAATTTCCCAAAGTTACTTGAGTGCTGCTGCTGTTTGGGCAGTCTGCAGGACCAGAAAACACTGCTGCTGCTGTTTGGGCAGTCTGCAGGACCAGAAAACACACTGCAACAACTAAAAGCCTGATTTACAAGCTCACAACACAACACAGCGCAATGAGTCGTGAGCTTGTAGATCTGCTATTGTCAGTGTGTGACACTACACGCAACAAAGCATAAAAGCAAGCCTAAGGATTGCTACCGTTCCCTGGATTCTAAACCATCATGTCTCATAGCACACAAGGCATCACGCATCCACCCACTGCCCACCTACGCTGTTCTGGAACGGAACACATTGCATATGGACAGGCTTTGAATGTGTTTTCCGGTGTGGGGGGACTTGATGGAAGCCGCTCTCATTTTAGCAACACTGCTAAGCTACACTAAAACCACTGACACTAAGCGCACCTGGCTAGAGTGTTAACAAGTCCAGTATATATACATTTAGCAACATAGACAAACGTTTGTGAATGGTTATATATAAATGGACTCCTAAGATTACATTTAGCCAGAGACTTTTGTACCTTTCTTTTATACACAACGGATGTGTAAACTCTTTCCTGCATGAGCCAGTTTGACATGTGAAAGCCTGAGCTCAATGTATGCACCATAGCACGGCGCCTTCGCTTGCCGACAAGATCAGCTCTTGTTCACATTAGGCCACCAAATGGACATTTGGTTCCCATTGTACACTCTCAGAGTTAAATTAACACTGAGGAGTTTACAGTGTAGATTGGGGGTCCCAAGAATAGTATCAAATTGGGGTCCGTGGCCTAATGCATGTCAAACTGGTGGTCCTTGAAATGAAAACGTTGAGAATCACTGAATTCGGCTATAGGTCTGGATCTAATCAGTGAAAGGTCAAAGTCTACAGCCAGCCCTGTAGTCATTTTTAGATTGTTCGACATCGTTCTGAAACGGTGTGGGGTGGCTTTTGTCCCTTTTTCTCTGCAGTCGTAAACGTCCTCGTCACTAGGACTCCCTCTGTTCACACACACCCTGAAGGAATGTAATCTGTATATTTCATTGTTGATAGTTGGTCCTTTTTGATATTTGCTTCTATCAGTGTTGCTTTACAAAAAGGGTGCACCCCGTCATTTGTTATTGTTTTATTATATTACTACCACCGTTAACTATGATTTATATTATTACTCATTGTATGCGTATTGGTTTTGTTTTGTTATTGTATTTTTGTTTTGGGGGGCGGGGTGAGAACATCAAAGGATGCACTGTAATAACTAAAGAGGTTTGTTGCACAAGTCTAAATAATTTGTGGTATTAAAAGTAAAGAGGTCTAGTTACCGATTGTGTTTGCGGAGACCAAGAAGTCGAAAATGGAATGTAAAAATATTTTGATCATGGTTGTATTTATTAATAGGGCAATTAGTTACCACAAGATAGGACTTTGTGCAATGTATATTTTGTCAAATGCTATTCAGTGCGTTTTGGAACCATCTTTGGACAGTAATTTGTATTTTATTTTGTCTTTAGATAAATTGTTATTTTTGTTTTGCTGTCATGAGATAGCTTAACTGCTTTGGAAATTATTCCAATAAAGAATTTAATTTTGAGAACTTACGATGAATGTCATATTTTCATAAAACTCTTCTGCCCTTTTATTTGAAGCCTTTATTGTTGGAATAACATCTGTGGCAGAGATTCAAAAAAGTGTCTTATATGCTACTAGCTATAAAAGTGGCAACACTTGATTTATAAACTAAGCATTCCATTTTGGTCGAATTAGTGGTTAACTTGGATGAAATTTGGCATTATTGCAATTCAGCCACTGAACTGACAAGGGACTTTCTGGATTCTAGTAGAGTGCAGAGGAGACATGTTCGCCACTCTGCTGCCATCTAGTGGTGAATCCTCAGAATGGAGTTTGCAGGCTCTGCTTCCCTCGTAAACGGCGAACGCCATGACGTCACCACGTTGTCAGCGTTCTAAAAAAGGTTGTCGTCTTCAGTGTTGCCAGGTCTGCTTATTAAGAACGGTTTTGGGGTTGTTTTTCCTGTGTGTGAAGTTGCTTGTAAAAATGTGTGGTTGCGGTTTTTTGGGCTTGTTTTTAAAGTGCACTTGCTTCCAATTGTCTTTTTAGCATAGTTTAAACCAGTTCTAAAACAGTTGCATGCATGTCAAGAGTAACATTCGATCACTGATTACTGCAACTTGAAACAGTTGGAAGCATTTTCATATCAAGGACCCCCTAATTGATACGTATTAGGCTGCAGACCCCCATTTGAAAATATGTTGTGCCAGGATGGACAACCATATGAGAAGATTTAGATTAGATTTAGTACATACCGGTAATCCTACTGTCTTATTGGGCTAACTTCTTGTGGGTGAGATAATAGTGAAATTAAACTGTTGTTCCTCATGTTGCTTGCTCAAGGACTCTGTGAGTTGTTGTGAGGATCTTCTGGTGCTTCTGGTGCATCAAACCAGCAGAACATCTCACACTATACATCATTTTTGCTGCCGTGCTCTGGTCTGGAACTGTGCATGCCTACGGCCACTTCCTGAAATAGTCCATAGCGACTATGAAATATTGACAGAGGAAGGACCAAGAATGCATGGCGTACTGTTGCGGCAGGTTGTGTGAACATCAGGTTACAGGTAGGGTCTTTTGGCACCATACAGTTGTCTCACTTGTGGACATAACATAGCTGGGCGGGCTGGGGGTGAACTGGGGCGAACTGGTTCTGATTACCAAATGGCCTGTCTACCCACTAAGCCAGTGTTTATCAACCCTGGCAAAGGGCCCAATTTTGGGCCGCGAGTACTGCTGAGGTGTGCCGCGACGTTTGAAGAAAGTGTGAACCCAGCCCCTCGAGAACAATAGCGGTGATTGTCCGTCAATCGATACGGCCATTCAGTGTAGCGACCATCACCCATAGGAATGCAAATATGTTGTCCTACCTGGTACTGTATAAAAGGGGCACAGGGTACATGCTTTGGCACTCAGTATTATTACTACAAGATGATGAGAGCTCCACCAGCAAAGAAGAGATGCACCCAGGGCCAGCCGCTAAATTCTAGGTGTGCCCTGGGATATTTTGGCTATGCCAGGTGTGCCTTGGCACCAAAAAGGTTGATAAACACTGCACTAAGCTACAGTCACCCTGAATAGGATAGTACACCTTCTTTGTCTAAAGGTGACACTGCAGACCACTCAGAGCATTGACAGGCTTTGACCCAACATCACCGGACCCAGCTGGACCACATCACTGTCCTGGTCTATGGATTCGTGGGCAGCAGGGCTGTTGTTGTTCCCATCTGTCACTAGAACAGCTATCAGCGGTAGGCTACTGGTGTGATCCCTTCGGTCCTCACAGGGTCATTGGGATAGCCCGTCGGCATTGCCATGGAGATGGCCTGCTCCGTGGTACATCTCAACATCACACCCCTGCAACTTTTCAAGCCACTGGGCCAGCTGTCCTTTGGGTTCTTTAAAATTGAGGATCCAGGTCAGGAATAATCGGTCCGGAGCAGGAATCTGTGTCCATATAGATACGGAAGGAAGTGCTTGACAGCCTGAACCATTGGCAACAGCTCCTGTCTGGTCGCACAATAGTTCCTTCCAGTTTAAGGAGCAGCTGTATCCGTTCTCCCCCTCTTGGGACAACACTGCACCTAGGCCCTGTCACTGGCATCACTGTCCATGATGAACATAGCCAACCAACATCCCAGGATGCTACACTGGAAACTGATGAGCACAACACCAGTTCCATGCAATTTAAAAGTTGTTCTACCAATTCTGGGCATTTGTTGGCTTGGTTATTATTGTATAGGCCTCTTGGTTCATTCGAAATAGGTTTAGCAGTTCACATTCCTTGTCAATATGTGTATTTAGTGCTCATGGTATGTGAAACATTTTGGGAAGTTGTGCTATACAATAATAGGGCTAGTGGATTGTCTTGAAATTGTCAGTGAAAACCTGCAAAACAGGATGGAAAATGCCAGTGATGTCATGCTATTGTGCCTGAGATCATGTGACTTCAATGTCTGAAAGGAAATATGACTGGGCCCAGTGAAGGTGTCATTCTACTCCTCACACCCTACCTTACTCCTTTATGCATTTAGACAAACATACGGTACTTTGTTTAAATCAGTTCCTGGTAGTTCTGAATATGAAAATCTTATTTTTCACAATATGTTCATTTCAGCTGCTTGCGGCACAATCTCGAGACAACGACCACTGTAAGTATAGGCTACACTTGTTTTAATAGTCTCAACAGTAGTCGGTCACAATGATTTTTGTACGCTATAGTATACATTTTCATCAAGTTAACTTTAACTTAATTGTGTCTCTTTTTACAGACACCTATTGTGAAAGCTGTCTTGCAACAGCACAAGGTAGGATGGATAGCCTATCTATCGTGAGTTGTCTGTGGATTGCTGAACAACATTTAGAAATGTACAAGTGTTGCACATTGAGTTATTGACGACTGGATATAGTTTCCATATGTTTAGTTTCCATATGATCACAAAACAGAGTGACTAAAGTGCCCTAATGTCATGAAACACATGATCAACACTTTACATTTAGGCCTAAAGCTCATTTGATCTGGCATTTCTTTTATTTCTAAGACATTGAAAACCAGAAAAACTGATAAGCACTGATATGCTGCTTTCTAGAAATTGAAAACATACTGAAGGAAGCCCCAGTTGAAAGCAGACAGCAAGAAGTTGAAAGACTCATCAGTGGGAGTGTATGTGAGAGACCTCTGTTCTACAAGCATGGTGGTCAGTCTACAGACAACAACAAAATGATATCCTCCTGCAAGCACCTGCTAGGTAAAATATCAGCCAGTGGTCAATGGAGTCTTGTACATTCACTACACAGATGTGTGTGTGTTTAAAAAAGATGTCTAATACTTTTTCTGGTTCTCTATTCAGATGCTCACTATGAGCAATTCCGTGCAGCTTTGTTGAATAAAGAGCCAGCACATCTGGACGTGGTCCTATGTTATGAGCAGTCCACAGCATGTATAGGCGTGAAACGCCTCTCTTTCGAGGTAGGATGGATGCAGTTAACCATTTTGAACTTATTAAACCATTCATATCCATTTGTGATTAGATTGAAACTTCATTTCATTTTTTATTACAGAATTCCAGAGCCACTTTCAAGGAAAGCGATATTGAAACATTACTCCGGCACAATGAGGCAAATGTGCGAGTTGCCAAACCTACACGTCCAAATTCACCCATATCCTCAAAAAAGGATGAGTTGTAAAATATTACGTTATAGGGTGTACGTCCCAGTACATGTACAGGAGTGGAACGTCCCAGTCTGCCTTGGGGTGTTCTGTTGACGTGTTATTTAGTTATTGTCTGTATGTATGGGGAATGTGTTATGTGGAGCGTGGTATTGTTTATTCAGCATTATTTTACACTTCACACAGGGATAAACACTGGGTGACAGGGGCAGTGGCAAGGGAACCCCCCAACACACACACACACACACACACACACACTCACACACACACACACACACACACACACACACACACACTCTGAGTCAGATGACTTTGTGTGCATGAGTCACTCCACAAAATGAAATATTCAAGAAGTTGGCAGCTGCTTGAATTCCATTGGTCATTTATGATATTGTTTGCTACTAAAATATATATAGCGTGTTGTTGTGGATACATCTTTGCTGTTCAAATGAATAAACAATGAGCTCTGAAAAACTAAAATACCCCCTGTCAATTTTGGAAAATTGTAATCATGCTATTTAACTGTTTAAATGAAGGTCTTGAAAAAAGGTGATTCATTGATTGAATTCTTTATTAACAGTTTGCAAATAGGTACGATTTTACAATGATTGTTAAAAGGATAACACAGAAAGCCCTTGGGGCTTGTTTCCATTGTGGTCCTCCTGTCCTGTGTGAATATAATTTGGAACTGCTTTTACAATCGCCACAATGAAATGTCTGGTCTTTGATCAAACTAAACGCCATTGTCAACGTTAATGATTGCAATTATTTTAGTAGTGAGGTAATCTACAGTGGTGGCAGGCTCAGTTCCATTTCTTTCTCACCAGGTTGGTCATGAGCCCGATAGATCTGGCCCATAGCGTTAGAAGGAGTTCTCCTTCTTCACGCGATGTCACTGTGATCGGTTGCCCACACACCCGCGGTAGCTCAGGCAGTGCAGCCTCTCTCTCACTTTCGCTACTCACCAAAACAAAGACGGTTTTAAGATGTTGAAAACCTACTTTCCTTAGTGGGAACACTCAGAGACCCCCACCTCACGTCTAAAATACACGTTTTGACCAAAATGTAAAATAATACACTGGATGGAAAACATCTTGTCAATAGAAAAATTCCATTGACCGGATCTGTAGGGGGCGCAGTGGAGTACATAATGTTTTCCCCCCATCCGGTGGATTATGTTACATTTTGGTCTAAAGTGTATTTTAGACGTGAGGTGGGGGGATTGGAGTGTTCCCACTAAGGAAAGCAGGCTTTCAACATCTTAAACCGTCTTTGTTTTGTTGAGTAGCAAAAGTGTATTTTTTATTTTTACTAGAGACGTGAGAATGCGCAGCCTGCGCTACCGGGGGTTTGCGGCCGACGGCTCGAAAGTACCATAGCGTTAAGGAGAACTCCTTCTAACGCTAACGCTATGGACGAGAGCTAGTTTACACTTTAGTAGCTTCATAGTTTCCTTACGTTTTGTTTTGGACACTGTGAGTCAGTAGTCTGTCAAAACTGATAATAATAATAATAAATTGAGCGTCAAGTCAATTCTTGTTGATGTATGGAATCAAGTTGGACGCGAAGCTCCTGTAAAGGTAACATGGAGAGGGTCTTAGGACTGAAATGGAACGGAGCGCATGTGCTGTTGGTTGCTAGGAGGCGCTGTTGTGGCCCGGAAGAGTGGCAGACAGATGATGATGGGAAGGAACCCACCCAGCTCGATGGAAAGGAGACAGAAAACATAAATCCTCTGTAAATGTAGCGACCAACGTTGATAAAAAGAGTAGATGTTCATCTGAAGAAAAGGAGAGACGTAAGCGCTTTGCCTTTTTTCCATTTGCTGATGCGACGCCGGTGAAACCGAGATAAGACAAAAAGGCTGTGATGAGAAATAATGGGCAAGGACCCTCTCGCAAACACGAACTGTCATTCTGTCGACTGCTCGGGCACATCTGCAGCAATAAGGGTGGCATTTTATATGCAAATATTGCTCCCAGCGTGGCCTTGAAATGTTTGTCAAATGACTACCTTTAAAATCGAAGCTATCAATGATCTTGATGTCTATTACTATAACAGGGTAGCCAATATCTGGCTACTATCGTTGCTTGTGTAGCCTACATAGGCTGTGATTGCACCTACTGCAGGCTAATTAGGCTACATAAACCTCTTAAAATGAGAACTTGCCTTGAAATCCATCAACATTAATATGTTGGGGAGGAAAGATCAAATATGACATCTCTGAAGCAAGCAGATCTATTATTACTGCTATTATATTAGGCTATTACTGTATATGGTGAGATTCAGCTATCCATCTGTATATTGTATTTCTCGAGATTTATTAGCCTACATTTTGTGCACAATAATACATAGGGAAATAATGGTGTCCTTAAATGTAGCTTATATTGTATTATGCATCCGTTTAGAACCCCCATGGTCTCGTTGAAAGGGTATGGATGATATCCCATTGCTGACAAGCACTTCAGAAATAGCTACACTTATTGATTAGATACATGATTCCTCATTGCCTGCCATTAGTCTGGAAATGGGAGTAAACACAGAGCCTCGCCTCACAGAATAGAATGGCTGGAATGTGTGTGATTCTGTTGTTTTGGGCAGACAGACCCTCTTTTGTTGTGCTTATCTTGCTATTCCAGTTGCTCATAGTTTAACAATCACAGATAGGGTTGTCTAGTAACCCACATCATCCTCATGGCTCCCACGCCACAACACACAGCCGTAGCTTTGCATTCAAGTGTGTTCACATTCCAGCGCCATATAAATGTATCTCCAGTGAACATCACATTCGCATGACGAGGCTACATGACGTGTGTTTCCTATTCCTAAACAGAGTGTGGAGGTGTGGACAGTGGACACTCAGCGATGGACAGCTATGAGGACTTCTGTATACGAAATCTTACCATACTGCAGGAGGAGGAGAAATCCAAGAAGATGGTGTCATGCTGTCCCTTGAAAGCTCTCTCTGTCATCCGTTTCCATGGAAGGGCTGTGCTTTCACCTCTGGTAAGGAACTGAAAAAATAGAGATACCTGCCTGCATTGATTGATTGATTGAATATTTTATTAGGCAAAACATTTGAAACAGCACAGTTACATTTAAAATACTTTGTCTAAAAGGTCAGTTCAAAAAAGTCCTTGCGGTCTTGTTTCCAATGAGGTCCTTGGTATTCAATTCGTAGTCATATATGGCACCACAGTTCAAATATCAATACAAAAAAAAACAGAAAAAGATAACACTATGTACAAACCAAAAATAAGAAAAGCAGGGTGAAAAAAATTATAATAATACTATTTGTACAAGAAAGGGGTGGGGGGGGGTTCGTCTGTCTAACGGGGAAATAGTACTACCTCCTTTTTCGGCCTCCTGAAAGGTGAATTTTCAGGGTTGTTTTAAAGGTAGGGTAAGTGATATTTTTGGGTTAAAACAAAAAGTATTTTGTTAAAAGGTTAAAGCACTATATTGTGATAGTAATCATTGCTATAGAGTGTTTGTTCAGTAACATGAGTCTCCCTGTCTCTCCAGCTCTTTAATAAACAGAAAATACATTTTCTGGTAGGTGTCAAAATCTCAGCCAATCAGGAGAAAGTACCCATTTTTAAGCTTCATTTTTATAGTGTTCCAGTTCCAGTTTTACCTGCTCATTTCTTAGTGTCATCACTTCCAATTTCACTTGTTTAATCTATATCCTGATTGAGTTCTCTATCCTGATTGGATAAAATTGGAAATGAAACTGAAACAAAAATGCATTTTCTGTTTAATAAAGAGCTGGAGAGACAAGGAGACTCCTTTTACTGAACAAACACTCTATAGCAATGAGTACTATCACAATATAGAGATATTTAACACTTATTTTAACCAAAGAAAATCACTTACCCTACCTTTAAATGAGCCCAGCGAACTGCACTTTTTGAGGGATGGGGTTAGACTATTCCAAACCTGGGGTGGCAGTGCTGTAGAAGGAGAATTTGCCCATGTTTGTTTTATGTTTTATGTACCATCGTTGTTAACGCTCCCTCTAATTTTGTGTGGGTGTCGCTAACTTTTTGGAGGTATTTACTCAGATATGCGGGTATAGGGGGATATTGGGCAAATTTGCATTTAAAATTTTGAGGACCAATCCCTTTTTTTTGTTGTTGGGTCATGGGCCCCAGTCCGAAGAGTAGCCGAATCAGTTTGTTTTAGGAGGTTGCAAGTTGAGTAAGTGGATATAACATAAGATTTCTTTGATTCCCTTTACAACAGTCGTGATTTAGATCATTGGTTCCCAAATCCAGTTTTTGGGCTGTTCCACAGGTATCCCCTAGTAGTACCCAGAACCTGTTAACTGACATTGTCTTGTCATTATATCTGTCCAAACAGGAACTAGTTGCATTTGATATATCAGGCGAATACAGTTTACCTGGTAGGTTATAAAACCGGAAGTTGCACCAGACTTGTTTCAACATTGTGACGTATGCATGTGCAATAGTCACACTGCAAGGGATGCAATAGAGCATCGAAGTCTGACATAATTTACACATCCTACCGGGGTTGCGTGTTCCCCCTCCCCATTCTGAATTCCCATAGACGTGTTTAATATCGTGTCAAATAAGAACTGTGTTCCAAAAACAAACAAATGATCCCGGCGGTTTGACTCGTATGAATATGAAGCAGTGACGGTGAGAAAACACTAATGTTACCGCCGCCAAATGAGTAATATTTTCGCCAGAAACAGACTGTATCAAATATGAGTGACTGACTATCATAAACGTTACAGAGCCACCTCCCTGACAATATCACCGGGACAGTTTGTTTATTTTTGGACCACAATTCTTATATGAGACGATTCTAAGATGACCCAATGTTATTATCCATAGAGAAATTACTTCCGCGACCCAGGGGATGAATGAGTGACATCAGGACTTCGGTACTCTATAATGCAACCTTACTGCTTGACAGAAAGCAAAAACTACCAAGGTTCACATTTGAACCTAATCTTGAAGAAAAGCAGTCTATTCCATCTGATACCATAATGACTGATTTAACAATTTCTTGGTTAGTCCTTGCACACACTTTGCATGATGAGTAAAACAGAGTATTGAACAACTGGCAACTTATTTTCCTTTTCTAAAATCACCTTAACCATCACTAGAGAGATACATTCCTTCCAAACGGACCCATTGAAGTTAAAGCTGCATGTATTCACCTGTTTCTTGGCTGTGTGTTTTCCACTTCCTGTCAAATTTCATTGGATATCATTAGTCATCTGACCGGTTTCATTGGATCAAAAGACAGGAAGTGGAACACAGTGAAAAGCCTAGGAAACAGGTGGATATGGTGAAATTATGTTGCTCCTGAATATCACGAAAAAAACAAATCACATGCCCATAATAGGGACGTCAGGTTGAAAGTGGTTAATTTGATTTAAGGTTGCATCTTGAAAAAACTGATGTACTGTAAAGTGCTCTGAAGCATGTGAGCTTAGATCTGCAAGAGAGAGGATAACTGCTGAGGAACAACCAGGCTGATTCATGTCAGTCAGGAGGATCCTCTGCTTCTGACTGCTGACTAAATGAGTTTACAGGAACAGCCAGATGAATGAGCTGGATGAGTGACAGGCTCTCACAGAGGCCAGTTGTGAGGTTTAAGGGTGTCTGTATGAAAGAAAGGCAAAACCTCTCCTCATACCAGAAATGAACAAAACTATGTTGATGAAACCTGAGGTAAGATGTGTTACAAAGTCACCTAATGTTTTTTTTGTGTGTGTGTGTGTTTCTTTTGTTTCCAGTTGAACGTGGACCAGCGCAGGGAGATGTGCGACTACAGACAGAGGGCTGTCCAGCTAGAGATGCTGAGACAGAGCCAGCAGAGGAACAGTCTGTTGGCCAGGGTCCAGGACATTCTTGACCAAACTCAGGTTAGTAGAGGATTCAAACCCAAGTCATGGACATGGTTCAATGGGAGGACCAGTTAATAATAATTATTATTATTATTATACCTATATTTATATAACGCTTTTCTAAGTATTCAAAGTTGCTTTAAACTTAAAGTGATCTCATATACAGATATATATATATCTATCTCAATATAATGATATCTGTCTCCACCATCGGGGGAAACAACTGATTGTGCTTCATGGTGTTATATTCTTTCTTTCCTTTCTTTCTTTTTCCTTTATTTATTCAGGGGAGCCCATGGAGAGCAAGCTCTCTTTTTCAAGGACGCCCTGATAACAACATATAAAATACATACATAATGAGAAACAATAACAAACAAATTAGCAGTTACTGGAAAATGCATAGTATGTTAGTAGTATGTTCTCCTGAGCAAAAAGACAGAGCCAATGAGGAAGGAAAAAAAGTGAATTCAGGCCATTAGATCTTATCATTATTGATCTCAAGTTACATGTTTGGTTTGCACGCTGGTACTGTACGCTGAATAAGCCTATTTACTTGGTAAAAAATACAGGTAATGAAGAAGGACACTGTTTCAAGTTAACAATGTTTAGTTTTTCTATGTACTGGGCTCTCTATTGAGAGAAGAGACAATTTAAATAATCCTTAGACATAATCATTAAATACAGTTGCGTTCCATCTACTGTATGTAGTCTGTTTTTGCTGTTTTGCTACACCGTATTGTTTTCCCCACTGAGGGGCGTGGCTTTCAGTGTGGCTTTCTCTATTAATTAGGTCTGTGTGTCAGGTCCCAGATATAGCTCAAAAGTTGAATGACAGTCTAACTTGTAATCTCTTGTGGCACTTCAGTGTTGAGTACCGATATCTGTCTCAACCCTTCCTCTAGTCTAGTATGCTGCTATTCTTACCTGACGGCGGCCCAGCCTTGTCACCTCAAAGTGTGTTGAAATATTATCCACAAGAAAATATGTTCAGGTTTTGAAATCACTTGCCTTGTAATAGGATGTTTGTCTTTTTTGTCTTTGACATGTTTGCACCACACACAAAGCATCTTGTATATAGTATATAGTATCATAATTGAGAAAAGTTAAGCTCAGATTCCACACTAATTTCTTTCAGCTGAAATATTTAAGGCTTTTTACTGGTTGATACTTAAGTGAGAAATATATATATATATATATATATATATATATACTGTATATAAATCACACCCTGTGTGAAGAGAGTGGTGCCTTTGATGAGCCCCGTATTGATGTTGTCATCAATGTTTGTTTATTGGACATACATACACCCGGACACACAGACAAAGTCAGATATAGGAGTGGTTGGCACCACTCAAAAATCACAAATAAGCCCATTTTGGTAGTAATGGGGAAGATGCGTCTAGCTGGCCAAATTAGTGAATTATTTGATTGCATTTACAATCATTTGATTACATTTGGTGTCAGATCAGGCAGAAGGAAGTACTCAAATTTGATTGACTAATTCATTATTACTAGGGATGTCCGATATTATCGGCCTCCCGATATTATCGGCCGATATTAGCATAAAAATTGATATCGGGAAAATATCGGTATCGGTTTTTGAAAAAAAAAAATATATATATATATATATTTTTTTTGCTTTATAAATAAGTTACAGGAGTTCTTACTGTATATGGTGTGTGTGATATGAAATTTGAGCTTACCCTAATCACAATAATCCCCGCATATATCGGTATCGGTTGATATCGGTATCGGTAATTAAGAGTTGGACAATATCGGTATATCGGTTATCGGTAAAAAAGCCAATATCGGACAAACCTAATTATTACTTAACTGTCATTAAACAGGTGCAGAGAGTGCCAAATAAGGAGAGTGACAAACAGCCAACCCCTCCATATTGTCCCTCTCCTAAAGCTGAGATAGTGAATGGCTACACTTTGGTCACTGACACACCTGGGCTGCCGAGGGACCCTGGGTTTGACCATCAAACAAGTGACCACGCCACCAACCCACATTCTGAGTCCCCCTCTTTCACCAACGGCTACCGAGGAGAGGAGGAAGTGAAGGAGAATGATGAGAAGAGTGAAGAAGAGGAGGAGGACATGAGTCTCGACAGCCTTCTGAAAAGATCCAGAGAATATGTGGAGCGAGAGCAGAGCCGAAAAGGGCCGAAGGTCGTCAACAAGGTCAGCCATACACCACCGCCTGAGAGCCTCTCTGACAAGGAGAATGACACCCGTAGTCCCCTGGGAGACACCGGCGTAGAGTTTGGATTCAGCCTGCGTCACAGCCCCGTCGGCCCACCTCAGACCAAGACCCACCAGTCTGGAAGCCTCTCGCCTTGTCTACCGGAGTCTTACGCCCGCCTTCCCAGTCCAGAACCAAGCCTCAGTCCTCGTGAACGCAGACGCCGACCCCGCCCGGTCTCTGCGGGTAACATCCACATTTCCTTCCCCATTGACCCGGCAGACCTCATCCCCAGAAGTCCAGGAAGGTCGGGAGAAAGTGCCGGCATGGCGGCCTGGGGAGAGGCGTTGTCAGCGGGACTGAGGCCGACTGATCACTGGGGCCTGGTGGTGGGGAGCGGAGGAGGCGGAGTTGGCAGCAGAAGTAGCAGTCGTCGATCCAGCCACTGCGCTTCCAGTCCGCTTGGTGAGATCTGCAGCCCCCTCAGTGCTTCAGGACCCAGTCCCGTGGGACCCTGTGATCATATGGCTCCAGGGTTCCGTCGGCGCTGTCATACCCTTGACAGTCAGCGGCATCCCTCCAATCCCCCCTTTGGAGTCGACCACGTAGACCGCAGCCAGGAGAGGGTCCCGCGCTTCATGGCCGGAGTTGCGCGCTTGCCCCCCAGCCGTTGGTCTCCAGTAGCGCCCCTGAACCAGTCATATGAGGTGGAGAATCCCTCCCCCTCCCTGCTGAGGCCCCATGTGACCACTGATCTGTATCAGGTCCAAGCCAAGATGGAGACTAATGGCCCTCAAGGGCCAAACAATGGCAGGATCACTCCAGCCGCCCTCAGAAATCCCACTGAGCACCAGTCAGGTGACTGCTTAAAATCAGCTTTTCTTAAACGTTTCCTTTGGATGAACTAAAGTCTAACTGTGTGTGTGTGTGTGTGTGTGTGTGTGTGTGTGTGTGTGTGTGTGTGTGTGTGTGTGTGTGTGTGTGTGTGTGTGTGTGTGTGTGTGTGTGTGTGTGTGTGTGTGTGTGTGTGTGTGTGTGTGTGTGTGTGTGTGTGTGTGTGTGTGTGTGTGTGTGTGTGTGTGCGTTCATGTAAGTGTGTGCCTCATCATCATCAGCAGTGGAGACCCAGCAGCGAGTTCAGGCGCTGGAAGACATGCAGAGGAGACTGGAGGAAGAGCATGCCCTGCAGATGTCTCTGCTCTTGGCCGAGCAGGAGAAGGAACAACACCGCCTCCGACAGGTCAGGATGTGATATTACACCTTATTGTCTCAAAACATACTACATAGAACAGTTGAAGAAACAAAGGATAGTATTTCTTAAACACTGCAGTGTTTGTTTTAAGTCCTTTTCCTATACAAGTTATGTCACATGCACAAAAGAGCACTATTTATTGGCCTGAAAATGGATGGTACAGTGGTCAAGGCATTCACACATTGTTGTAGCCGACCCAAGAAGAGAGACTTTGACATATGGTGTATACATGTGTGTTTTAGGACATGGAAGAGAAAGAGAGAAGGCTGATGGAGAAGGGGTGTGACCGACCTCTGAGTGGGGATGCAGGTGGACGGGATCGTAGGTCTGTGAGTGACTATCCTGCTTTAAGTCCTGCCCACACCCCGGCTGAGCGGTCACCAGGTCATAGTATGGGTAGGTACAGTTATATAGCTATTATTTTGTCTGCCTGTTTCTCGTTTGCAGGGATGCTTCCTCCAAGGCAAGAAAGCACTTTTAGGAACCATGGCCTCTTGATTTACCATGGAAAGCATAGGCACCGCACTTGCATTCAGTGGTGGAAAAAGTACTCAAATGTTTTGCCTAAGTAAAAGTAAAGTCAATACTGCAATGTAGAAGTACTCTGTTACAAGTAAAAGTCCGGAATTCTAAATTTACTTGAGTAAAAGTACAAAAGTATTGGTATCAAAATGTACTTAAAGTACTAAAATGTTTGAAAATAGCAGATCTACAAGGTCACAACGAGCTTGTAGATCGGCTTTTTTCAAATAGCCAAGGTATAAAATAAGGCTAAAGTGGTTAATGTATGTTTTATAATGTAAAAATGTATATCTGCAAAGTAACTTGTAACTAAAGTTTTCAAATCATTGTAGTGGAGTAAAAGTACAATATTTGCCTCTGAGATGTAGTGGAGTAGAAGTAAAATTATAGACAATTGGAAATACTCCAGTAAAGTAAATGTACTTAGTTACTTTACACCACTGGTCCCTTGACTCTTGACTTCCTACCGTGTCTAAATTAATGTAACCTTTCTGACAAAATGGGAACTAGATAAGGAATGTTCCTAACAAGGGACCAGGGTGATAGAACGTATCCTTCCAAATGAGACAGAGCCTTTATATTATTAGTACAACAGCATTGACAAAAAGCTATGGTTTAGTTGTTGCATGTTTGCATAAATCATTTTATTTGTGTTCAAAAACAGTGATAGATGACATTTACTGTACAAACCCCAGTAAAGATGCCCACTATTTTGTATACACTTCCAACATAGTTTGTGAAAGCTCATAGTCTCTTTTATTATTCTCTTCAGGTTTCCATTCTCCTCTCAGCCCCACTGTTCCCTCCCCCTCTCTCCAGCCTCCTGTCTACCTGTGGGGACCCACTTGGGGGGCTAGCAAGCCCCGGGCGAGGCTCAGCCAGGTGGGGGAGATTTTGACAGTTCCATACATGAGCTTCAGCCCACATCCCTCCGCTCTTTCTTTATCCCCAATTGGATACATTGTCCCTCGTAACATTTTCTATTTACATTTACTATTTTCTTGCACTCACCAGGTCCTTACTGCTGAACAGCAGAGGGCGCTATGTCGACTAGGTGCCATCACCCGTGGCTTCCTCACCCGCAGACTGCTCAAGACAGAGAAAGTCAAACACCTCCGCCAGACTGTGCTGGTGAGTGTACACATATACACATCATGCACACACAAACTCACCAGCGTGCACATCCAAAGCAGACCTGTCCCAGACGATCTGAGAGGTCAAGATGGTTCATAACGTAGCAGAAGATCAGAAATGTATTTTGTCCGTAAACCATCCATCTTTATAAACCAACCATAGTATCTTGAAATCAATTATTTGACAGACAGGGATCCAGTGTAAAGATCTAAGAAATGGAGTGATATGATACTTTCTTGGCCTTACTGAAGACTGTGTGACAGTGTTCCGAATCAACTGCAGCTGCCTGATAGAATATTTTTAGGGAGACCTGTAAAGACACCATTACAGTAAAGTCTGCTGAAGAATCAAGATAAATGCATGGATGGGGTTTTCCTGCTGAGACAGTACTTTAATCCTTGATATATTCCTAAGTAGTAGGCTGACTTGGTTTGTAATTGTCTTAATGTATGTGGCAGGAGGCTGACTGGGTTTGTAATTGTTTTAATGTGGCTGTGGAAATTCAGGTCTGAGTCATTACTAAACCAAGATCTTTCTCAGAGAAGCTCACAAAGTATGTACTGCTATTACTCACCGTCTAATTGTAATGATGGTGGGTCAAGTAACCCGTTGAAACGGCTATGTTAATGTACAGTATATGTTTGTCTGCTCAGGACACACAGGAGTTCATCCACTCATTCAAGACTGAACATCCACAGAGGAGACACAAAGTCTCATCACAGGACCTCTCCCTACAGGAAAGAGTTAGAGCCCAGGTACACACACACACACACACACACACACACACACACACACACACACACACACACACACACACACACACACACACACACACACACACACACACCATGTAGAGCCCTACGAACGATTATCGCTACATGCTTTCCATAGTTGTAATATTTAGCGTGACTAAAAGACCAGAGCAAGAGGTGTTTCTTTTTTGTCCCTCAGTTACGTGCAGCCCTTTATGACGTCCATGACATTTTCTTTGAGATGCCCCTGGAGGAGCGACTAGCACTGCTGCAGCAAGACAGGGAGCTCTGTGCAGAGAGGAGGCTACGAGAGATGGTAACCTGCTTGCTGTTAACCACATGAACCCTAGCGTCCCTATTCTGGGACAAATAGGCTCCATTTGAACACCCAGAGCTGTGGGGGTCCTTGAAATTACAAAGTTTGAGAACCACTAGTATAGAGTCTTGGGTGACCGCGGTTAACTAAGTATATAAGGTTTAAGTGGTTAATTTAAACCAATACAAAATAGCCTACAGGTATCAACTATACCCTTACTCTGGCATGTTGGGTAAAAAAAGTCAGTTTCATCATTGGAAATCACACTATTTTTGATTGTTTGTTTCATCCACAGGAGAAAGCCAAATGCCCCAAGGAGAAGGTGACACTGTCTGCTGCTACTCAGAGGTCATTGGACAGAAAAAAGAGGTGAGATGAGCAGTGCTAAACATTTCATATAGCTTGAATGTCACCTGACTATATTCGCACAGCAGCCATTTTGCTCTTATTCAGAGGTGGGAAACACCACCCCATTGGCACAATGGCCATTGTGACATAAGAACAAATTGGCCACCGTGTGTGTATGGTCACTTGCAGTTGCCAGGGGCGTCTGTATCACCTGTATAGCTCCTCCTACCTTTGGTACTTATCTTGATGATATTACAGTGATTATAACTAACTTGAATAGGTGTTCCACTGTGTTCAGGTTTCTTGTGGTGCATGGTCCTTATTATTACATACAGTTATAAGGATAGAAGGACCGCACTCAGCAAAACGAGGATACTTTCTTAATAGTTTTATTTTGAAACATGTCACAAAGACAGGCAAACTGGTTTTATCCCTCTGGCCTTCACCAGTGTTGAAATGTATATGACTCATGTATATATACATGTACATCAATAAATAGAAAATCTACACTACATACAACCTTGCCGACACAACCTTACAGGGGTAAATGATCTAAAAGCCAGTGTTTCAGTTATAAAACTGACTGGATTTGTGTCCTGTTTAATGCTACTAGGAACCTTATTCCAATCCTGGGCACCTGAGTCAGTGGTTACTAATTCAGAGTTTTCATTCACGTTGACCGCAATGTGGATCAATTACCATTTGTTGGGGATACATTTATTTACAATAATTGATATGATACGTACATTGTTAAACATACAAAGGTTAATCGTGGATCAAAAGTTATACATTAAAGCATGGCTATTGTACATAAACTATATATGTATATAAACAGTTCATGAAGCCCCAATGCCTGTACTCTATGAACAGTTTCTTGCCCGATGTTTGCGGTACAGTGTACTGCAAACATCGGGCAAGACACTGTTCATAAAGCAGTGCATTCATTGGGACAAATAGAAACATTTGCGATGGTTAGATACAGTGAAATGTGGAAGAACCACTGGGTTGTACTCTTCATTCATGCCACTAGGGTGCACTGTTTCAGGGTGTATACTGCATACAGTATATTCAGACATTATCTCATGAACAGGGCTTTCCACATGTCCTCCTCTACAATTGGTTTGTATTTTCTTGATTCTTCAAATAGATTTAAAATGTCCTGTTTTATGTTCAAACTCCATAAAGTGCCGTTCCACCAGTGAAGTGATGTCTTTTGTATAAAATGAGAAGACACATCACCAGTAAATCCACAATTATTGCTAGATGTGAACAAACGGTAATTGATTCCTGAATGTTTGTCCACCTGAATAAAACTCTATATATACCTGAGTCACATGTATACACTTCAACACTATTGAAACATTTTGTCCGTCTTTGTGAAATGGTTTCAAAATAAGTAATAAATAAAAATGTTTTTGTGGAGTGTGGTCCTTCTATATAAGTGATTACACAGTGGTTGTAACCAGCCGTGTTTTTTCACACTATTTGCTCAGAGTTGGTGAATCTCCAGCCCAGGTCAGGAAGATACAACAGAAATCAAAGAGTCCCACTACCAACAGGTACCATACATAGACCTCTGGAGGTTGTTAGTCACAGATGTTCTATCAAACAGAACCATTCAAGTCTTACTTGATGTTTCTTCTTCTCCCTCTGTCATCTAAATGTCACTGATGCCCATTCCCTCTCTCTCGCTCTCCTTTTCTAGGATTTTGAAACCAAGCCAAGGTCAGAACTCTCCCTCCTCAGGCCAGCTAAACCGCCAGGGGTCAGTAAATCCCTCTTTACAGATCACTGGCTCTGACATGTTTAATTCTAATATCTCATCTTTACCTTGTAAGGTGTTAGTTTAAACAATGTTTTCGGGTGCATATCTTCTTAAACTGTGGTGTTTCTCCGTCAGGAGCTGGTACAGAAAGACCCCTGAGGATAGAGTGAGGCGGTCAGACAGCCTGAAGAAGCAACACTCTCTGGGCTAACAGGAGACTCCTACATTCCCTGACATGTGAATTTTAATAAAATGTGTACCAACGCTGCTAATTTACTTTATAAAGTTGTAATGATTGTATGCAGTACCACACGCTACCTTATTTATTGATACCACACCTTGCCATCTTGCAGTGATTTGTTAAAATAATTTAAAGGGCAAGTTCGCTGACTTTTCAACTAAATCCTATCATTCTATATTGTGAGGAGGACATGTGAGAAGTAAACACTAAATAACACTTCCCAATAAATTCTGTCTCTCAGTGCTGGAAAAGCTCCACAAGCCTAGGTTTTAAATGGCTTGTGGAAAAGGTGAAGTTGTCCTTTAAGTGTGCCCTCGGTTTTCCTTAAGCAGCCTTGTGTTGATAGTTACCTCTAAGATTGATGGATTTAAAGTAAATTATTAATAGGAAAGAGGGGGGGAAAAGTAAGATACCTTTATGTAAGCTACTGTATAAGACTGTTGTTGATAAAGGGATGCCATTTGAAAACGTGTGCCTAAGAGAAATGAATATCCCTGCTATCTTGTGTCATAATCTGGCACATTTGGCCAGTTGTGTTGTCAATATCTAGTTCTTGCCTTCGCTTTTATTGTGTTCATAAATATCGGTCTTGTGCTGGCCATCACAAATGGTAGTTGCCATGGACACATTCACAAGCCATGGATACACATTTCAAATGTTTTATGCTGAAGAACTCTGGAATCTACACCTCTTTGATGGTGCTGATTTTTTTTTATCAACCTAGTATTTACAGTATATTCAAACATTTCAGTGTTTTTTTTGTTCAGTTTTGTTTGCTTCGCTTAGATCAATGCCAAATAAAATGAGAATATTTGTACACAATGTTGAATGATTATTATTTGAGAACTGAGCTAACTGCAATGTACAGTAACTTGTTATATGTTGAGTACAATCATTAATGCTTCTATCCCCCATCGGCGTATAAGGTGCTGCAGTGAATACCCTGCATGGGTGGTGAAAAGTTACAGCAACGCCTCTACTTTCTCAGGCGACTGAAGAAGTTCAGCATTGGTCCCAAAGTCCGGTGGGCCTTCTACAGGGTTACCATGAGAGCATCCTGACGGGCTGAATCACTGCCTGGTATTCAAGCTTGGGAACTATACTGACCCCAATTGTAAGGCAATGCAAAGGGTCGTGCGGACAGCAGAACGCATCAACGGAAACAACCTACCCTCTATCCAAGACATACGATGAACGCTGTTTCAGCAAAGCACGCAGAATCACAAAAGATCGTAGGCACACCAGCCATGGACTGTTTTTCAGATAACACATGGAAAAGGGCTCCGCAGTTCTACTCAAACTCCAACTCTGCAGAAGTTATTGTAATATCTAAAGTCCTGTTTATTATTGTAGGCCTATATAATAAGTGTCATGAAGCATCAGGGCATTAATTCACACGTTGTGATGCATTGTGAGCTTGGAGATCCATCGTTAGCTTTTAGGAATGTAGCCCCATTTGAAACCTCTCCCTGCTTCCTCCATGATGAAAAGAATATAGTGACAAATTCTGACAATAGTCAATAATTAGAATTTCATAGTTTATTGCAAGCAGTTAAGAAAAAAAGAAACATTAAAACAATAATAGTGAACCATAAACATAAATTTGGTGGAAACCAGAGCAGTTAATCATGCAGTCAGTAATGCCCATTCCTCTATTTATTTTTATACTATCTGTCCAGTCTCCACCCTAACAATCTAGGTTTGACCAAATGTATTCATACACTCTGGTTCCACCAATAAAATCATACAGATTACACTCCCCAAAGATTAATTTCCCCCTGACATAGATTGTATTACTTGTTTAACAACCTCTGATTTTTAGGTACATTTCCATTGGGTAAGATCTACATGTTCCTTCTTTCCCTCTACAACAAATCTCTTAGCTGAAAATAGCCGATCTACAAGCTCACAGGGCATTGCATTGCAACGCGTTGTAAGCTTGTAAATCTGCTATTTTCACCAAACGTTCGACTATGCCCAGAATAGGGACTCTAGGGTTCAACTGGTTAAAATGTACCCACTCATAGTTACATAAGACAGACTCTAAAAGAGATTAATTATACAGTTACTTGATTGGTACATAATATTGACTGATATTGAATTCAATTTATCTTTTAGGCCTGAGATATAAAAATGCCTGTCAAGAGCATAATTAGATTTTACCTAGGACATTCATTAGGGGGGGGGGGGTATTTGTGTCTCCCCCTAGCTTCAGATTGGACCCCCCCAGAGAGAGTTGCGCCAATGAGGGGTCAGAAACAGCGTCGGTCACGTGGTTCATGTAGCTAGAAATAGTGACAAGGAGCCGTCAACTTCAATGCATTCCATGAACTTCCGGTTTAGGGATTTGTAACTATTCGCCAATGTATGTGTATGTAGAAGACCTGGCCTGAAGAAGTGAACGGAGTTGGCGTAACTCTCTAATAGATGGCACTGGACCCCCCCATGTCCATTTTTAGTATGCTCTGTATTTAAAAATAATATAATAAAAATAAATCGGTGAAGTTATTATGTTAAAATGATTAAATATACTATACCAACATACCAACATTAAATATACCAACATATGCATCGCAAGTAATTAATAATGAAGAATTAAGATAACACAGTGTCAAATTAGCTAGATATGAAAATAAAAAAAAACTGCACGATTTTGGCGCACGCGCACGGGCGACCACCTCTAGCCTCAACCCAGATTTGCGCCGCTGGTGTTGTGGAATCATTCGGAAATCGGTGAGAACACCAACAATTTCCTCAGGGTGTTTTTTGTACCCACAGACATCTGCTTTATCTCCTTCTGGCCAGCCTTCTCCAACTCTTTTCCCAATGTAGATTTGGCATCGATCTCATCCAACGATACCTCCTTGTCAGCCATTTCCCTGTTGACAGCAGTGAGAATGGCCAAGAGGTCTTTGCCCCTGTAACAAACACAACATTCAGAACACTCCAACAAGTCACCACTGCTACTACACCAGTCACATGATTGAATTGCAGTCAATTAAACAATGCACTGTAGTAGGCCTACATGCAGCAAAGGTGGCAGTTAGGTGGTCAGGTCTAAAACATATTTTGGACCGAGTTTGACTTAGTATTTGTCACCGGGCAGCCCATGCCCTACACACACACACACACCCTGTGCATCACACCAAAATAATGCCCCGCGATCAAGGGCATTTTAATTTTGCGGCCTAAAACCCTTGATACGGCGTAGTTTAGCTTGTAGAAATAGTTTAGGCCCTATATCCATCCTTTATTCCAACTTGTAGGGACCACAGGTTTTTTTTCCTTTTCTTTTCAGTCGGTGTGGCCTAGACCGAATTTAAATTGTCATTGAGTTTTCCCCCAAGTTGTACGTGTTTAATTGTAAAACATATGTAGTAATGTTTAGGTTACTCGTATGCAGTGGGGAATCTAGGGAAGTATTTTTGCTAATTGGTTCAGTGTCCTGTGGTAGGATCCACTCCCTATTTAAAGGAGGCTGCAGTGACAACTTGACAGTTAAACTTGGGCAGAAACACAACATCCCTGAGGGAGAGCTGCAGGGCCTTTTGTGATAAAGGTTTAGCCTGTTGGAGTTCTTAACCATTTGGGTTGTTTTGGTTCTTAGTGTTTGCCTTTACGTGTTTATTATTATTCAATTTTTTCTCAAGCATTCATTTTTGTTATTAAGTTATTTTTGCATTAGCATTATATCATCTTATATTAATGCTTTTTTCATATTGTTAAAAGTCTTATTTTGAGTTACCTTTGACTGCCTTCTCCTAGCTGTTTGCACACAGACTGTATGAACCAGCTCCCATCTATGCGGGATCTGAATGCTTTATTATTTTCCGTGGTGGCCATGAAGACTAGGAAATCTGCATCCGCAGGAGTCTTTGGGGCTTCCTGAATTTCTGGAGAGCTGTCTGCGGCGATCCCACTCTGAATCCCCTCACCCTGGCAGGCCTGGATGAAGAACACTTTGGGCTTGTTCAGAAGGACAGGGCAGGCCTTTCCATTGAAAGTTGTAGTAATGTCATTAATGAGGAGGGGCTTCCCATCAGTACCGAAAACAGCACCCTTGTCTCCGTGACTCATAATGCAGCAAACAAAGGCATCTCTGTGTTGTGGAGGATCCTCAACGGTAAGGTTGGTGAACTCCCCTTCGTCCATCGACCATTCCTTTACTTTGGACTTCTGTAGCTCAGTGAGGTCCTTCTCAGTGGGGTCTTTCAAAGAAGAGAAGTGTTCCAGCGTCACCTGCATTTGGCTCATGGTTTGGTCTTTACACATCAACACCCTGAAGCCCAGCCAGCTGAATGTCTCTGCCAAATTAACTGCAGGGGAGGAAAACGAACAAACTCTTGTTTTGTTATGCTTCAACCACCAAAAAAACACACCAGCATTTAGAGCATGGTGTTTACTTTTCATGTTTAAACTTTACATAGATGTCAAGTTGATACGCTTGTTGAGAGTAACAAGTGCAGCCAGAGTGATCTTCAAGTTATAGATAACCAACGTTGCAAACAGTATGAGGGTAAGTGTCATAGTATCCAGACAATCATACCAGCATCCTTCTTTGATCCATGTCGTTTAGCCTTGGGATCCTTAAAGTTTTCATTGTTTATGATCACACAGAGACCTGGTTTGCTGGTCAACTTGTAGTGGTCATCCTAAAAATAGCAGAAACATATTTTGAGTTTTGTACAAATACACAATGGTACAATACAATGTCTGCTCCAGGACTAAACACCACAGTGCATGTATTACTATGAGCAGTTAACTACTAAGTTAACTACTCTCTGTATGCAAGGGGAGTTTTTATGTAACATTCACCTTTTCTTTTGTTGAAACGTAACAGTACGTTTCAACAAAAGAAAAGGTGAATGTTTCACTACTTGTACTTACTTCTACTTCTATCTCCACCGTTTTTTTGCTTTGGACAGGGCCATCTGGGAGAAAAGGGCGATAAACTAAATTAGATTTCAAAAGATAAAACGTCTGATGTTCATTTTTATAAAAGGTTTACATGTAAACTTTGTTTTAAAAACTAGAATGGTATGGACTAGAGTAGAGTGCTTCATGGATCTTCCAAGGATGTTGGGCTTTTATGGCATCCAGACAAGCAATACCTGTACTCTCTCATTTGTTATTATTATACTAGACCACCAAATTCATACCAGCTTCCTTGCTCGTTCCAGGTCGATTATATTCAGGTTTCTCAGAGATCTCATTGTTCCTGGTCGCACTGAGACCTGTAGTTTTGCTGGTCAACTTGTACTGGTCATCCTAAAAACAGCAGAGACAGATTTTCAGGCACGAATACACAATGGTACACTACAATGTCTGCTCCAGGACTAAACAGACCACAGTGCATGTATTACTATGAGCACTAATGGAAACTATAGCCAGTTATAATTACTCTCTGTTTGCAAAGGGAGTTTTTATAGTCATTTTTATAGTAATCTTTTATGTGAATGTTTCACTACTTACTTTGACCTCCTCCCGTCTGTTGCTTTGGACAGGGCCTGGGTGAACAGGGCGATAAACAAAATTACTTTCCAAAAGATGAAATGTCTTCATGGCATTTTTATAAAAGAAAGATATGTGTGTATATATATATATATATATATATATATATATATATATATATATATATATATATATATATATATATATATATATATATATATATATATATATATATATAGGTTTTGCAGTTGTTGGCTCTTACCCAGATCCTTGACAAGAAACGGTTCATAGGTTTGAAGAACATCATAGAATGCTGACATTGCGGCTGTTCCTTTTCGCAATATAAAGTCATCAAACAGCATTATCATTTGATCATAACTGTTTTTTTCGCTCCTGAGGTTGCCATAGTTTTGCCATGTGAGAATGCTCTTGTCACGAAGATCTCCTGCTATTGGCAGAACCTGTTCAACACGCTGAATTAGGTCATTCTTGTGCTTCTTCACAAACTCAGCTTTTTCATCTGTAAAATAAGTCAGACTATTATGTTACTTGATTTCTGCTATCAGAATAGTACAGATGTACGGCACTTGTTCAATTTCAATGGCACCGATTACTGAGAAAGAAAATTATTGACTTTGACTTTCTCCTTGTCCATTTCATTATTCTGTTCTTGGTTTGATTTCAGGGTCAACTCAGGTCAGAGATAGGTAAAGTTATTACCTGCTGTTGCCTGGTAAATCAGAGGTTTTTGCACACCTGAGGCATCTGAAAGAAAATGATCATCACAAAGCAGGACTTAGTTTCATGTTCATGAAGAAGGCAAGCAGACTGCTGTAGTACTGTTTCAGTAAATTAGATCATCTCAGGGAAGAATCTGAAAATCCGCCCATTTCAGTTTATTTGTCTTCTTCATGTAAAGTAGAGGTGCACTGCACTTGCTAACATTTAATGGCGCAGATGACTGAGAAAGTAAAAAAGGACATTAACCATTAATTTGCTTTCTGGACATTTCAATAATCTGTTGTATTCAGTGTACCGCTTATTACATGTTAACACTTCAGAATAACTATCTGCTATCTGTCACAAACTCAAAGTTAATGAGTTATGAATGTCTTGTTAAATGTTCGTTAATAGCTGCTAAAGGATTTAACTATGCCTTATACATGGCTAATAGAGTGCTCACAAACAGGTGATTAACAATTTTCAGTACAAGCCAAAGCCATGCTGCAAACTCAATCTACTTTTCTAACATCCGTACTAGAAAAAGGAAATACAAGAGCCCTTAAGAAGTGAATAACATGATTTGAAGATTAGTAAATACATTTGTTAAGACCATGTCAATAGTTTATATACATTATTGGGACGTTATTTTAAACTTGCAGCTATTCATCATTATTCATATTGGTGTGCATAAATGTAGTTCCCTTTTCCGGAAGGTGGCATACAGTTTCTTGTTCCGTGTTAGTTTCTCATGTTTGATTGGCTTGGCAAGACCTTCTTATATGTTTCCAGTTCAAATCTGCTGCTGAGCCAATCAAATCAAGATATGAGCTCCTTTTGAATTTCATTCAATTTAAACTCTTTTCATCCAGTATGGTAAGTAAACATACTTATATTATCTTCAACAAGAAGGGGCAATGAAGTGACTTGATAGCTGTTACGGAAATTAATGTCATGTTCATGATGTGAAGAAGGCAAGCAGCCTCGAATGACAACAGTAGACACAATACTGCTTCAGAAAATTGTATCAGGGAAGAATCTGAAAGTCTGATAATCTTAAGGTAAAGGTGCACTACACTTGTTAAAGTTTAATGGCACTGTTGACTGAGAAAAATAAGAACATCAAACATGAATTTGCATTATTCTGTAGTTCTTGGTTTGATTTCAGGGTCAAGTATACATGTGAAGTTAAGTATAATACATAAAGTTAATTACCTGTTGCCTGGGTACTCTGAGGTCTTTCCACCTGAGGCTGAGGCTTTTGACCTGGGGCTTTTGAGAGAAAAACAATAATCACTTGATATGGTAACAGTATGTTTCATGTTTCATGAAGAAGACAAGCACCATTAAAAGACAAAAGCTTTGTCAAACAATAGATTACTGATGAAAAGATAATATCATTGAAGAATCAGACAATCTGATTTAAATGTTTAAATGTTCAACTTCATTCATCCATTCATCTGTTGACTGTTGACTGGTAAAGACTCACCTGTTTAGTCAGGCTTTTTACATACAGGTAGTTATTTTGTGATTGCAGCTCTTTGCGTTGTGTTCTGTCTTTTGTGATTTGCTTTGTCTCATATTGGTCGGTTGATTTAATGATGATTGTTTTATTCATTTGTCTTTTAATTATAGATAAGCTTTTGTGTTTTATTTAAATTACTGTTATGTTATTTAACAGTAATGTATGTATATTACTGTCTGTGAAAGGTGAAAGGTGCTCTATGAATACAATTGACTTACTTACTATTAGGCCTACAGTATGTGTGATTTATACTTTTTTTTTTACAGGAAATTAAGCAATTCAGCCAAATTGGACCATTGCATGCAGGCACATGCATGCATGCAGATGTGCGTGCGTGTGTGAGTGCACGTGTGTGAGTGCATGTGTGTGTGTGTGTGTGTGTGTGTGTGTGTGTGTGTGTGTGTGTGTGTGTGTGTGTGTGTGTGTGTGTGTGTGTGTGTGTGTGTGTGTGTGCGTGTGTGCGTGTGTGCGTGTGTGTGTGTGTGTGTGTGTGTGCATGCATGCATGCAATGTGTGGGTAGTTTGGGTGGTCTGGGTGGGTGTGGTTCTGAATTGTATTGTACCAGTCCGGCCCTGATAACCTGTAAACATATATCCTCTCTTCATCTACCTTTGGGTGTAATTGCAAACTTCTTCACTAGATCATTCCTCTTGATCTTCCTCAAAACATTCATCACAATCTCCTGAGCATCATTCGGGTATTCGGCCATAATCAGAGTGACAATTTTCTCCCTAGTAGTAGCATCCTCCAAGGCGGCAGCTGTTACTGGAATCAAGTCGCCTACAAAGCTGTCAGCCATTTGCAGATACCACTTGAACGAATCTAACTCTGTACTTCTCAGCTCCTGCAGAGTTGCCAACAGTTTCTGCATTTCCATGGTTTATTCCTGGTAGGCCTACAAACAGAGGATGTGAACATGTCAATCAGCTTCATTCTATTATACTGCTTTGGGTGTGAAGAGACTGAAAACAAGCTTTAGTTGAAGTTATTATGCACATCAGGGAATACACAACAATCTACATTTCCATATTCCATTTGTGGCGGTCCGCCCCCTGATTTTATTTTCACGTCACGTTCATTCACTAGTTCCACTCCCCATTCGCAAAACTGGTCAGCCTATCACCTCCCTTCTGTCTCCGCACGCTCTCCACCCCGCTCCCTTTGAAGCGCAAACCAGGAACTCACCTCGCTGGCTCCGTCACTGTCTGTGTTTGTTTGTGTAGCGTCTGTGTCTCACAATTTAAGAGGCTGTGTCCATTCGGCTTTGTGTTGGCCTATGCTAAAGTGTTTTTTAGCGTCCGTGCGTCGCGAGTACAGTCCGCGTCGGGAGGACCTTCGTTGGATCCGCGAAAACGAAACCAACAACAAACGAGACAAACAAACAAAGTGGACGTCGGCGAGGCGACAACAACGGCGGATCAGGACCGGCCATTAATCCGGGATTCCACGCCACGGTACCAAAGGTAAAGGGGAGCCTGGTTGCTGGAGCTAAAGTGTTCTTTGGAGCCTATTAACAGGCGGAGCGCGGAGGTCGGGAGGAGTTTGGAAGGGGGTTATTTTTGTTTATTTTGGGCGTGAAACTGTTTTCTAAGCATCATTTATTTTTGGATTTTTTTGGATTAACTGAGCTATTAAAGGACGACTTCACCACTTTTCAACATATCTTCATATAATAGGTCCACACTAATGCTCATGATAAAATGGTACATTTTTTTCCTAATCAGTTTGCGTCTCAGAAGAGGGCTGTAGACAGTTCAGAAACCCGTCTACCAGTGACATCATCGATGGGGAATCCAAGCCAATAGAAACTGCAGGCTTTGTATTCCTGGAAAGTTGCAATGCAATAATAGATCCCATTGTTCTCGCCTTAATAAAAATCTGAATTAAAAAATTGTAATCTTTTGGGGGGAAAAAATCCTGCCTAACGATGATGTCACTGGTAGACGGGTTTCTGGACTGTCCACAGCCCTCCTATGAGACAGAGACCAAGTAGAAAAAAATTGTATCATTTTATCATGAGCATTAGTGAGGACCTATTACATGAAGATAGGTTGAAAAGTGGTGAAGTCGTCCTTTAACTGTGGGTATTTTTGTGCGTGGAAGTGGAACTGAACTGAACTGAGTTGAATAAAATCCTACAAGGTACTTTTTGAGTTTAAACAAGGACTGCACTGCGTGTTATTTTCTTTAATGTGAATGGTATTGAAATTGAGTGTTGAATTGGGTCTTTTCCTCTTTGTGACGTTGTGGTGTGTAATGTAAGGGTTCATGTTGTACAATGCAGGTTGCCTGACTGATATAATATGTATCATTGTGGTTGGTTCGCTGTAAGGTATTCACTCTAAACAATTTGTCGGTTGAAAAGCCGGCTGGCACCCCAAGCAAATGTGAATTTAAAGAGTAAACCGCTACACATTGTACTAAAAACTATTTGGATTAATTTAATTTAGTTAAACGAAAGCCATCATTTAGACATTGTTAACTCTATAAAGCTACATTATAGGACAGTAGGCCTACATACAATAATTCATAACTCAAACTTTTCAGGCCAGACCCCCCAAAATAATCATATTTTAGCAGGAGACCCCCACCCTGACTGGAATTGTAGGAGTTGAGGCATTCAATTTAGTTTGACTCGGTTCAACGGATAAATATTGTGAAAATACACAACGCCTTGTAGATCGTCTATTTTCCCTTTTTTTGCCTCTTTCTTGGTAATATTTGACAATTTGGCCAATGTTTGACAATTTTTATAGTATAGTTTGTTGATTACCTTTGACGTTGGTCTTAGTTTTTATTTTATTTGTAAATTTAAGAGGTGTTACAAAGGTCACTATTGTATGAAAGGGCTACAAAGGCCCTCAATTGTTACTTTAGAAATGTGCAAATACCCTGTATACACTTATACTGTATGTTGGTTTGTTTACTGTTGAGGGAGAAAACAATGTAGCTCATTAAAGACGCACTGAAGTGACATTTTCGGTCATTTTATTTTGAAGGTTCAGCCCGAAACGTTGGCTCAACGACTCTAAAACCAATCAGAAGGTCCCATCCCTTCAGGCTATGGGACGTTGGATCTCAATCACTTCAGCCGTGCTGGCACACGGCTAGTGTTTGTTTACAAGTGAGAGAGAGACGGCCAGTGAAGCACGTTTGCTACTACCTGGCTTATTTCGAACCTATAATGTTTTCAGATACATATTTTAGTGTGCAGATGAAGTTTAAAATGAGTAATACACTCATCTTCAATGAGATTCAAAACGGAGTATCTCTGTAATTAAAATCAGCTGTGTTTGAAGAACGTGCAGCTATGGGAATCAAACAGGTGCATGTAATCAAGATTCATTTATATTCGTGAAGGCTGTATTATGTCATCACGCAGCACGTTTTCGTTTACAGGAAGTAATTAAGATTGGCTTTTTAGGGACTTTAGATGTAAAAAATCACAAAAATCTTTTTTTTTCATTTTTTTTGGCATCTATTGTTAGGTATGCCCATATGATGACCACGGATATGCTCTAAAAGTGTGAAAAACATATTTTTCATTTCACTACACCTTTAAGCAAATCATCTGGGGACCTCCCAAATATCATTTGGGGACCCCCTGGGAGTCCCGACCCGCAGTTTGAGAAGCACTGATAGTTTTTGGATAAAACCTGTATTACGTTTGTTAAAAAGTTAAAGCTATATATTCTGACAGTAATCCTTTCTATAGTGTTTGTTCGTTTTCAGGTGGGTCACCATTCATCCAGTAATTTTCAACTTCAATTACTCTTTATGTTTTTGTTTCATCACTTCCAATTTCACTTATTCATTCTGTATCCAGTATGAGTTCTCTCTCCTGATTGGATGAAATTATTACCTGACAATATTTTCTGTTGTTTACTACAGAGCAGGAGTCTGGAGAGATGGGGAGACCCCTGAACAAACACTATAGCAATGTTTATTATGGGAATATAGAACTATAGTCTAGTTTGATCATGTGATCATATGATTTTCTATACAGAAAATGTTGAGGGTGTTCCATAAATGTCCACTAGATGGCAGATATCAACCACCAGAGAGAGAGCGAGAGACAGACACAGACAGAACTCTATGAGAGACACACACACACACACACACACACACACACACACACACACACACACACACACACACACACACACACACACACACACACTTTTTTACATAATTCAAGGGTGCTGAATCTGAAAAACATGTTACTTAGGCACATTTTTTTGTTTGGATGCCTGACTTTGCGGTTGGAATTAGTACAGAGGCATGGAATGGAGTTCAACCAGACAAGTGTATTTATTCGCCAAACCAATACAGATGACATTCAACCTTTGTTACCACATTGACATGGTGGTGTCTAGCTTTCCACCCTTCTCCTCTCTCTGACAACTGGCAGTTTTTATACCAGCTGCAGCCAATGAGCCTGTACTGCTCCAATCCAAGGGGTGTATTATACATATAAAACATACATAGGGCTACATTAATACCATACACATTTAACCCACATAATATATTACAACTCTATGACCTACAAACAAGGATCCTTCACACTTTACTACAACATAAATATGAGCAATTGCAAACACACATCACATCATAACATAACCCCCCTCTGCTATCCTGACATGGTCCAGCCCAATCATGCTGGAAACACACCAGGTACTGTTGAGCATTCAATCAACCTCAACAATAAAACCTCACTACACACATTGCACTCTCCATATTGCACTAAGGTGGACTGTGCAAAATACAAAAAGTGACAATGTGCCGTGCAAACATCATTCAATAAATAAGGGTTATATCAAAAACACGTAACAGAGGACCTCTCTCTGTTACATTAACCTTCTAATTTGCTGCCAATGTTTTACTATTTCTTCAATAACTCTATAAAAGAAAGCAAAACTGACAAATAAAGTGTCTATATCTATGTTCTGAGCGTCAGACAATGTGTGTAAGGTATTTTGTATATTTCTTAATGTAATTAGTGGTAAGCTTACTCCTAAATATGCAAATTAGAGGCCACCATTACAGAAAACGGTATAGTACTCAAACGGGTCAATATGCATCCCCCTTATTTTCTACTTATCTGTATTTTTGGCATCCTTAGGACATTTAAAATACAGATTTAGATGATCCAATGTAAAAATCCTGGGAAAAGTATACATTTGGTCCCTGATGAACAAAAATATATTGAAGTCAATAGAGTAATTCCATAAATAGACTATCATGGGGATTTCTGCCTTGTATAACTCACCCCCAGAATGAGTTAAAGCCACAGAACTGGTACTGACACACAGGTCTGGTTCTCTTGAACTCTGGGATTTGAGAACCAAGATGGTGAGTGGTTCCAGGGCCGAGTTATAGGACGGAAGTCCCCCCGAAATATGGTGCTCCATAGACTTAAAGAGGTGTTTCACTTTAAAACACTTCTGGGGTAATTTTTACTCTTCTACTTTTGTGTGCTTGTGGATACAATATTTAGATATTTGATATTAATTTGATTGTAATCCGTTGCAGGTGCTGGTCACACACACACACACACACACACACACACACACACACACACACACACACACACACACACACACACACACACACACACACACAGAGCAGGCTGTGTTTTCAATGAGTCCAACGCAGTTAATGTCAAAATTGCACACACAAAACTGCAAACCTCACACACAAAATGCTAAACCCTACTCTCCCTTTGCAAGATGACTCTTTGCCATCACATTTTTTAACTGTTCACAAAATGGAACTCGTGTTTTCATTTGGTACACACAGCCATATTTTCAAATGACACACACATACCATTCATTGAGTACACACAATTAAGCATGTGCTGCACACTACCAAACATTTACAGCACACTGCAGGGCAAAATTGAAAACACAATCATATAAATGGAACACACCATATGAATGACAATGACTCTGGAGAATGAGCCATTTCTCCTTTTGTAAAATGACTCAGTGTAGGCCTACTTTTTTCATAGTCAAACATAAAACAAAACACAAATATGCAGCCAAAAGAGTTTTATTTCTCTACATGATTTAGGCATCATGCCTCCGGTTCATGTCTGGCCAGAGGGCCATCCACATCATTGGCAATGTTCTCCCTGTCCAAGCAGCGTTGGAAGAAACGCCTCGAGTGGCGCATGAAGCCCTGACAGACCTCAACAGTGACTAGGGCTGCAATCGATTATCACGATTTTTGTATAATGACATTTTTCGATTTTGAATTGGAAAAAAATATATTTTACTAATCGAGAATCGTTTGTTTTGAAAAAATCGGATTAGAGATTTGACTATTTGTGTGTTGTAGGTTGATGCTTTGAGATTTTACGTGAGAAGTGTGTGCAACAACGTGTAGTGTTTGGACAACAATCAGAGTGTAAAGAAGGAAAGTCAGAGTCTAATGCAGATAAGGGAGTGTGAAGTAGTGCCAAATTGGGTGGAGCGATTAGTACATGAAGTTAAGGTTGTGAAAATTGTGCTGAATTTTCGCTTTTTGTGTGTTAACAATTGTGAAAAACTGTAATATCAAACATCTAAATATTGAATCAAACTACTTAAAAGCTGCCTGAGGTGCACACAACAGGCAGAGTAGACAGAATGACCCAAGAAGTGTTTTAAAGTGAGACATCCATTTTAAACAAGACACAATGGCACAGATTTATACAAAAGAATGCTAAAAGGATGACCCAGATAAGCCCTCAGGGCTTCTTTCCATTACAGTTTTTCACAATTGTTAACACAAAAAAAGTGAAAATTCGGCACATTTTGCACGCCCTTCACTTCATGTACTAATCGCTCGACCCAATTTGGCACTACTTCACACTGCCTTATCTGCATTATACTCTGACTTTCCCTCTTTAAATCTCAAAGCATCATCCTACAACACACAAATATTCAAATCTCTAAACATTCCGGTGATGCGGACGGACAGACAGACGGACGGACAGGATTTTCACAACAACGTTTCACAATACAACTAGAAAAGTGGGCTCCTCTGAGTGCAGGTCTCTGTTAGTGTCAAGCACGGTTACCTACCCAAGGCCCGCAAACTTTGGAAGGCAGTCATAGCCAATTGGAATGGAATCTGAAAAATCTGACTTATACATCCTCATCACATAACTCCAGAGGTGATGTGTAACAATTTGTGTGAGCTTTGGTCATGATCCAATGGAAAATGGAAATCCATGGGAAAAAACTGTTCAAGAGTTATAGGCCAAAACATGAAGGCGGTTATAGCACCACCGAAATATTTGAGGTGGAGTGGGCGTGCAAAATTTCACAACAATCGAATGCTGTGTTCACAGACCCTAACCCTAACCGATTGGCTTTTTTGGCCAAAATCAGTAGGAATAGTAAAAATCGCGAAATGGCGGAAGATCTTGTGAGGCGGAAATGGGCGCCTATATGGGGAGTTGCGTCTAGCATCAAGACTGAGTTACGAGCCATTCTTTCGTTGCCCTTGCAGTTTGGCTCATTACCGAATTATGAAGACACAATGCATCATCAAAATTGTGCTCTATTTTCACTACTTTTGTGCGACATTATTGTATGATGAAGTAGGGCATTAATTTGCAAAATAGAAAATATGGAGATACAAGGTTTCTGCAGGTTAAAGTTTGAGGTGGGTTGATTTTTCAGCTGGAGCTTTGACTTTCGCTGTTAATTTCGGTGCCAATTTAAAAGACAGACTGTCTCTCTCTCAGCTTTCCCATTGTCTTTCCTACACTGTCTCTTTCTCAGCTTTCTTACTGTCCCTCTCTATAATGAAATTGGGGTGCTACTGTATTAGTTTGTATGGAACTTATAAAAGCTTTACTGGATGAGATAAGTGATCTACATAACTAATAAGGATCAGAGCCAGCTCATAAATCATAGAGAACCTAGTCATCCAATGCCTTCACTAAGAACAATACATGACAGGGCAAATAACATAACATAATGCATGGGAGCATATTCTCTGAGCAACCATTTGAACCATTACAATGATAATGTGAAGAGACTAAACAGTATTGAGCTTATAAATTAATCCATCAAAGTAAAAAATACTTACGTTGTCTTTTGCCAGTTACTGAAGATAAAATAATTCTTCCTTGTGTGTGCTCTTGACCAAGCCTTCTGAAGCAATCTTAAATGTGCGTTTCATATTTGATTTCCAACTAGGCTACACCCCATTTCCTATACAGGAAACACACACACACGCACACACACACACAACAACTGACACACCTGAAACTGAAAGCATTCTGTTGTCTGCCTTACTATGACAAAATGTTCAATGTTCATCAAACAACCCCACTTCGTCAAAGTGTAAGCGTTATACCCCGGGTCTGTGTGTGTGTGACTGTGCATGCACGACACGTATTGCTCTCTATCGAACAGTCAGAATTTCTCTGAAAGAAAAAATAAATGTGCACTAAGGGCACGTCTTATTTCCAGGTGTTAGTCTGTAATTAAGTAATAACGCCATCATCTTATGCAGAAACCCTATGTTGCCACCCGGACTGAACACAAACACTTACGACTTAAGAAGACTCACCTGCATTTAGCGCCTGGGAGTATTTATATGTTAATTAAGTTAACTTACTAAGATGCACCGCATAGCGCTAAGACATCTCAGGATCACATCTTAAGTGAAAAAGATTTGTTTGGCAGTTTAATGAAGCTATAGCTCGGCCAATTCTCAAGTGATTGTTATAATTCAAAGTTCTTTATAATATAAGTGTCTATGTTAATTTGGTGTATCAATTATGAATTGATTATCCCTCTACCAAATGCTATAGGGTGAAAAGAGGCGATGCGTGGCCAAGGCTGAACGGATATTTGGGGACGTCCACCATCCCAGCCAGCCAGTCTTTTTGCTTGGAGATCAGATATTTTTGGGCAGCAGTACTAGCGAGCACATAAGTGAAACATAATGATGTGCCCACTTGCTAAGCTTTTGGAGAGATAAAGAAAAGGGGAGATGCTTTTATAGGCCTAATAGACAACTGAGAATGTGAATATTAGTTGGTTTGTCAAGATATCACAGGTGTGTTCTGGACATGAGACATAATTAAACAGAGGCAGAGAGGCTGCAGTGATTTTGATGGCCATACAATCACTTGGAAGTGTTGGGGAGCATTAAGCTACATGTAGCTGAGTTACGTAGCGTAACTACATTTTTGCTGTAGCTTGCTGGGAGTTGAGCTACATTCATATTTGTGTACCGTGTCAAGTAGTTCAATTACATTTTTGGTCATTTTTTGTAGCTTAACTACTCAAGCTCAGGGGTCATCACCATGCCAGTTTTTGATGGACATTTCCATCAATATCTTGTTTTTGCCACGGACATGCACAAGTGATCAATAATATTACCAGAAACACATAGGCCTAGCCCCAAATGTATACTAAAAGTACTAATGGACTCTTGATGTGCCATAGTGTCTACTGTATTCCACAGGGTAACAAATCTTAAAATGAGCCACAACCAAAAAAAGAATACAAATAAATCTAAATTATTTTTTGGGGAAAGGCGATCTACAAGCTCACAACATATCACGGCATGTTGTGAGCTTGTGGATCAGCGATTCTCTTTTCTTTTTAGCCTATATTGGCATGCCCAAAATTGGGATGTCAGGGATAAAGTGGTTAGATATACTTTAGAAAACCTGGAGACTGGGAAGTTAGCCACTGTATGTGTGGCATGTGGCATGGTCCAAGTATATTCCATGTTTGGGTCTTATCAGTACAGACAGTGCTTCCATCTTACATTGCAGGAGCAAAAGGGCCACTTAGCTGCAAAGTTGAATGGTAGTGTGTTATACTTCATATGGTTATTACAGAATATAAACAGATGGCTTTTCAGAGGACAGTGTGACTTGAGGACAGAAGGAGACAGGAAGTTCTACTAGCTAAACTAGTTTTTTGTTTATCAACGTAGCTTCAATTGCTGTGGTTTCCATTAAGGTGAACAGGTCTATGTTGATGAGAGAGAATGCCGATGGAACAATAGAAAAATGCTTAAGAGTCAAAGCAGATAATTATGTACGTGATGAGTGATTCATGAAGGGCATGGCAGGATCTAAAGGAATGCAGTGTCACAATAGTTTGATTCAAAGTTGCCTAACTTTGATCAGAGGTGAGGAGGAAGTCTGATGGTGAGACTGTGGATCAAGGGTTTCCATGGATTATGCTTGTTGAGTGTTACCATAATTTAGTTGTTATTGTTATTATTGGACACTTTGAAACACTTTCTCTCAACTGACGAAAATTTGCTTTACTTGTCCAGTTCTGCTCTCCTTTGCCTTGGTGCTCCTTCTCAACAGATGACATGCCATGTTTTTGTTGTTTTTCCACTGAGATTCTACCCTGGCATCTAAAAAGTATAGGCCCAATTATTGAGACAGCGTTGATTGTTATAAAAAGGCTGACATATAAAAAGAAAAGAAAATATGCAACATTCCAGGTATCTGGAATCTTTCAAAGAGAATGTAACATTGTTTAGTTAATGTGTATAGGTGTAGCTATCATTATACAACATGTATACAAGAGACCAGTCTTATTTTTTTATACTATATAATAAGTGCAAACAATAAGTGTCATTACAGTTTTATGTTTAAAGAAGACTGGACTGTCTGTGTGTTAAGGTTGACGATCAAATGTCATGTAACAGTATCTTCAACAGATCCTCTTTTTTGTGTAAGTCTCTAGTCTTTCTTTACTTTAGGAACACAGATGTTTACTAAAGAAATTGTCAATCTTTTTGAAATAAACTTGGTTGAGAGGCATATTTCTGCTTGCACGCTTTCAAAGTAGCTTCCCCAACACTGTGTGTGTGTGTGTGTGTGTGTGTGTGTGTGTGCGTGCGTGCATTTGTGTGTGCACAGCTAAGCTTCCATAACTAGCTGGATCAGTGTGTCGCTGGCAGCAGGACAAGGACCTCCGTAATATTTTAATAAAATCTGTGCTACTACTCATGCCAGTATAGGTAGAAATTGAAGTGCATACATCGCTATTGCATCCTGATGGAGAATTTTGCCCTACTGAGCACATCATTCTAGTTATATCATTATATATGGTTATTTTGCAGATTGCTAGCTTTGCAGACTAGAGTATTTGAGGACAGGATGTCAGAAAGGTGTGCCAGTGGAACCTTAGAAAAAGAAATAGAAACCTGAGAGTCAAACAGGTTAGGTACTTGATGAGTGATTAGATAACGAAGGGCATAGCAGGAATTATTGTTTCATCTCCCTCTAAAAAACAAAAAACAAAACAGTCCTGTCTAACCAGTCAGCATCATGAACTACCTTGAGTATTGGATGACACTAAACTTTCAACAGCTGAATGTAGGCACGTTTGAACTTTGGACAAGTTGCTTTAACTCCACCCAAGTGAATATCAATGGTCTTGGCAACCTGCCAACCCTTGTTAAACTAATTGGAATTACTGAGTGCGTTATTTGATTACATCTTTAAAGTGGACATTTTATGCTTTTAAATGTCTCGATTATCTTTCTCTCTGCATGTACTTTTTCAGCTGAATTGATTAATGACCTGTTCCAAATGCCGGGGGAGCTGTTGAAGGATTTTTCAATTAAGGGTGCGATCACACCGAACTGGAATTTTACCTGAGGGTGGATTCTGCCAATGCTTTTCAATGGGAACAGAGTGGTTTGTTGCCATTTGCGGATGCCAGATGCGGTGGTTAATAGTTAAAGGTAGGGTAAGTGATATTTTTGGGTTAAAACAAAAAGTATTTTGTTAAAAGGTTAAAGCACTATATTCTGATAGTAATCATTGCTATAGAGTGTTTGTTCAGTAACAGGAGTCTCCACGTCTCTCCAGCTCTTTAGTAAACAGAAAATACATTTTCCGGTAGGTGTCAAAATCTCAGCCAATCAGGAGAAAGTACCCATTTTTAAGCTTCATTTTTGTAGTGTTCCAGTTCCAATTTTGCCTCCTCATTTCTTAGTGTCATCACTTCCAATTTCAATTGTTTAATCTATATCCTGATTGAGTTCTCTATCCTGATTTGATAAAATTGGAAATGAAACTGAAACTGAAACGAAAATGCATTTTCTGTTTTATAAAGAGCTGGAGAGAACAAACACTCTATAGCAATGAGTACTATCAGAATATAGAGCTATTTAACACTTATTTTAACCAAAGAAAATCACTTAACCTACCTTTAAGCGGTTAATATAACAACATTGTAATTAATGTTATATTATCATATATTATTAATATGATATTATATATTATATAAATAAATGTTTTTCCAATTAGTTTCAGGCCCACCAGTGGGCCCCGGCCAACAGGTTGAGGATCACTGATGTAAGACAAGTCAGGGAGACTCAACTGTGGAGACATGGCCGGCATGCAGGAAGTCTTCCTGCATATACAACATAAACATACAAAATATTGCGTTATGTTTTTGTGCGCAACAATTAAAACAGTAGCAGCAGTTCCTGTCCTGTGTTTGTTGTTGTACCATAAAGCTGTTACAATGTGTATTTTATTTTTAATTTTACTTTTCAGCTGCTGAAGAATTCTGCAAAAATGGGGAATGCTCCATCAGAAAGTGCAGGCAACCATGGCAACTTCCTGAGATGCCACAAGTGTGCCAAACAACTTTTTCCATGCAACTCCTTCACAGATTATTTTCAAAATGTTGTTAATGGCCAAACGTTGTTCAATGGAGGTGAATACTACAGACATAACATGTGTAAATATTGCTTTTATAAGTAATACGAGAGGAGAAAAGACAAGACGAGAGAAAGAGGAGAGATGGAGAGAGGAGGAGAGAAGAGGATCAAAAGATTAAAGGACAGCAGCAAAGGGAAAAAGAAGCCGAGGATTTTTAGTTTAGTTTATTTGAAACTCCAAACTTTTCACTAAAATTCCACAATATCCAGTCCCCGACTTAAGACAACTATGGATCTGAGGATAACTGTGTTATAAGAAAGGCAGGGGGCAGAGGGGCCCCCTAAACTTACTGGCCAGCTTCAACAGAAACGTCAACTTGATGAACTTCACTCACTCAATCAAGAGACTCCACTTGATGAGCTTCACTCACTCGATTCAAGTGGCTCTACTGAAACAACCTATCCTACTCCTCTGACTAGAGAAATGCATTGAAGCTCATGCGTTATACCAACCCACTACCTCCCCATGGCCTGCCACCCAGAACTTCACTCTCTCTTGAGTCCAGTCACACATGGGGAATAATGAGCCAACACATGCAAACCATCTCACTCTTCACGCCACCATGCCAACTCGCAGCACATCATCATCGCATACAGTCCTTGCAAA
This sequence comes from Gymnoscopelus microlampas, assembly GCF_963454915.1. Classification (NCBI taxonomy): domain Eukaryota; kingdom Metazoa; phylum Chordata; class Actinopteri; order Myctophiformes; family Myctophidae; genus Gymnoscopelus; species Gymnoscopelus microlampas. Next base: position 17,763,362 of record NC_139948.1, read on the forward strand.
ACAACTAAATGTTCACAATTCATTGCATACAAAACATTGTGCTCCAAAAACATTTGCTCAATACATCACTCCGCCCAGCATTGCATCAAACGTTGGCATCAACCTTAGCTTCAATTACAAATCTCTACCTGTATGGGATGTGAATTGAATGTATGTATGTTGCCGTAGTGTGGAATTCTCATACTCACCGAGGGCTTGGTGGTGTCCTTCAGAAGAAACCCCTAGTCTAATTATCTTTATAACACTAACTCAGAAAATGAGGCTTTTGGGAAGATTAAAAGCTTCCCTTTATTTGCTCAGTTCATAGTGGGATTACAGATGTGTATTTAACAATACAAAATATCAATAGAAATTAATCTAGTAATGTTTCATGTCTGTCTGGTCAGATTACAAATGCCTTAATTTAGGCTTGTCCTAAACTAATTTATAATAGATTAAAAAGAGGAGGTTCCATTTAGATCTCATTCAGCCTGAAATACAGCCTAGTCTAAATTTGGTAATTCCAAAAAGGTTCTTAAAGTAGCACTAAATAGGTTTAATCTCAAAATAGAGAAATGTACCCTTTTTGATTTAATTAATTGTTAAAAGTAATATTTTACCATCGTAATTTAAGTAATTTTTTACCTTCCTCCATGTGGAGCCAAGACTGCTTAACATCTGAGCAAGGTGCAAGAGAAGAAGCCCCAAAAACCTAAGAGCCCAAGGGGCCCAAAGGGCCCCCAACAGCCGTCCAAAACCTCCCAAGTCTCCCTCAGCCTCTCCTGAGTGCCCCTTTACACGGTAGTACGGTCTAAAGGAAGCTCTCCAGACATCAGTGTGTGTATGTGTGTGCACGTAGGTGTGCACATAGGTGACTTTTCGAAAGTTAAGAAAGTCAGTGTGTGTGTGTATTTGCGTGCACATAGGCATGCATGCCTATTCTTAGAAGTCAGACGCTATAGGTGATTCTCAGAAGTCAGTGTGTCTGTATGTGGGTGTATGTGTGACTTGTCCACCAGCTACCCACACACACAAAAAACGCTTACTTTGCTCCTTGCACAACATTATCAGCCTTGCCATATATGGGCATACTGAGGGGTTAAATGTCCCCTAAAATGTGTCTTATACCTGAGCATAATTCAGAAAATGCAATTATACTGCATATTATCAGCAATTATATATGATTAAATTAAATCATTAATCAGAAAATCCAAATGCATGTAACATTTGGTTAAAACTATCAGATCTTGGGTACTCTTTGACCTCACTGATCAGCCATAGTTGCAAGCTGTATGTCACATACGCCGCGAGTGCAGCTCACATACAGGAAATGCACATAAAGGAAATGCAGGCCTCTGCCTGCGGCAAGCCTTCGAGTGCACCTCAGCAGTCATTTCAACCAGTCAATATCATATTCTTTCTTTAGGCAAATCAAGATAACATAATTTAAAGCCTATATCCTAAAGTGAGCTGTTCAACATAAATTACGTTCTAATACATTTCCAGATGTTCAACACCACATATCTTGTTTGACAGAGAAATGCTTACATTCAAATAGTGATGATACTTTAAATAGAGGTCTGAGTAGAGAAGAAGTGCTAAAGGCAATAGAGTCTGCTAAGGTTAAATAGGGTTTTGGTGTAGATGAATTACAATACGAAGTGTTGAAAGCTCCCAATTTGTTTGATTTATAATTGTATTTGTTGAACTTGTGTTTTGATCAGGGTATTATACCATCTACTTGGTTTAAATCAATCATAACCCCAATTTCAAAATCATCAAAGGATGACCCTAAGATCGCATTAAATGATCAAGTTATTAGTCTACTGAGCACTGTATATAAACGGTATTCTTCTGTTCTAAATAATAGATTAGTTGATTTCTTAGAACGAAATAATTTATTGGAAGAAGAACAAAATGTTTTTAGGAAGGGAAGAGCATGTTTGGATCATGTGCATTGATCGCAACCTCCTTAAGTATAAGCTTCATCAAATTGGGGTAAATGGAAAGTTCTATCAAGCTATTTCCTCTCTATACAGGCAACCTGTTGCCTGTGTGAAAGTGAATGATTATTTCACAGAATGGTTTCCTACTCCCTCTGGTGTTAAACAAGGGGATGTTTTGTCACCAACTTTATTTGCTGTTTTCATTAATGATTTGGCCAGAGAGGTAGAACAACTGGGGAAAGGGGTACCATGTGGTCATGTATTTGTAGATTATGCGGACGATATTATTTTACTTTCAGTAAGTGAAGAATATTTACAAAAAATGTTGATTTTGTTAATGAATGGTGCAAGAAGTGGACAATGTGTATTAATCAAAAGAAAACACAAGTAATGCATTTTAGAAATCCAGGTACAGAAAGAAATAGTTTCACGTTTTGTGTTGGTGACAAACAACTGGAGTTTACAGATAAGTACAAGTGCCTTGATTTGCGTCTAGATGAAAATATGTGATTTCTTTCACGGCGTATCTGCCCTAGCAGATTCTGCCGGCAGGGCATTGGGAGGCCTTATAGGCAAAACCAAAACGTTGAAACAGGGTGGCTAGTCACATCTTTTATTGGGATCTGTCTGGTGAAGTGGAATGGGTCTCTGAAATCTTTGATGTATTGCGGGAATGTGGTTTGTAAGATGATTATTTCCAAAGAACAACTGTGTATGTGAAGTTTAAAAACAGAATCCGTGCAAAATGCATACAAAGTTGGTTAGTAGAAATTTGGCAAAAGCCAAAATTATGGACATACTGTATTGTCTTTTTACATTTTTTTTATAAATGTGAAAAATATGTTTTGTATAATTTGGCTAAAAGTCAGAGGTCACTTTGTGCGCAGATAAGATGTGGCATTCTGCCATTACATATCGAAAAACAGGAAGATATAGGAGCGTAGTTGAGGAGGATGGAATATGTGAATACTGTGATTTGAATGAGGTGGAGAATGAAATCCATTTTATTTTATTTTGTCCTTTGTATAATGATCTGAGAGAAACATTGTTCAAAAAAGTCCACACCCCTGATCTATACCTGATAGATTATGAGAATGGTGCTTTAATTGAATTTCTTTTTCATCATATTTTTTTCATTTTCAGAACATCTTTGTAAAGCGTGGGATAGGAGGAGAAGGGTTCATTTTTTATCAACGTTATGTATTCTATGTACAGGTATATATATGGATGTATGTGCTGTATGTGGTATGAGTTGCTGGTATGATAATCCCATGTGGGATGGGTCAAGTAATTGTCCGGACACACTGTAAAACATTCATTCATAATAAATCTAATCATAATTATACATGATCGTGTGTGCGTGTGAGTGTGTGTGTGCGCGTGGGCATGTGCGAGTGTGTGTGTGCGTGCATATGCATGTGCATGTGCGTGCGTATGAGGAGACTGGACGAAGTGCATGCCCTGCAGATGTCTCTGCTCTTGGCTGTGAAAGAACAACAGCGCTACTGACAGGTCAGAGTATGACATGACACCTTATAGAAACTAAGTTAGGATGATAAGTTATCATCCTATTGATTATGTAGGTTATGTCACATGCACAAAGGAACAACATATATTGGCCTACAACTGGCTGGTACAGTGGTCATGCTTGGAATGCCACGGGATAAGGAGAAGTCTATAAATCTGACATGGGAGATGACCTCAAGAGTCGCCTGTTTGTGGCTACAATGGAGTCAGTACTGAACAGGCAGGTATGTCTCAGCCCCATACAGCCTGTATGGGGCTGAGACATGAACCCTCACAACACAGTAGGAAAAGGCTCTGGATGGTGTCTACACAAGAATGAATGTGTGATATGAATGTGTGATATCAAGTGCCATATGAATGGCACTTGATATCACATGGGCAATCAATAACGTGGACCTTTACGGAGGCCTCCCACAGGTCACGGACAAGGTCAGAGAGGGAAGGATGAGGCTGGCAGGGCACTGCTTCAGGCACACAGAACTGGCAGCGAGCAAACTGACACTGTGGGAGCCAACCCAAGAAGCTAGGCTAGACCGCTAGAGCATAGCAGTGATGGCCATTTTGTGGTTTCAAAGGTAGAAAGCCCATACATTTTTGTCTCCGCCAGGCCGAAAGGCATGGCGAGAGAGTATGTTTTACCCTCCGTCCGTCCGTCCGTGTGTGTGTGTGTGTGTCCATCCTTCTGTCTGTTAACAGCTAATCTCCACCACCGTTGGCCCGGCCGCTGTGAAACTGCACACACACACTCCCTCGATGCCACAGCAGAACCTCTGCCCCAAATATTTCACATGGGCCTGTTATAGCGCCACCAGGAGGTCGATTTGTGCAAAACATTTTTTTTTACATTACTCCTACAGATTTTATCCAAACGTCATGCAAATCGGTACAAAGTATCTCTATAGTCATGTGATCAACAAATCATGAATGCAGTGTCCGATTGCCGTGAACGACCTAAGAATAAATGGCACCCTTTTCACATTGGCCTATTATAGCACCACCAGGAGGCCACAATAACGTACAGTACCTGACCTGGCGGAGACCTGTGCTCCGAGGAGCGCTTTTTCTAGTTTCCATATAGATTTCCGAAAATAATTATATTCATTATTTTAAGCGTGGAACCAAGATATCCAGGCTCCTGGTGAATCATGACCATGGAACATTTGATTATGTCTCAAACGATATTTGAAAACCGCAAAACAGTTATAACTTTGCCTTTTTGCAGTTTTCCAATTGTTTTGAGAGCTGCACCACCTATGTAGACACACTGCAGCGCGACTGCGCCACTAACAACACTAACAAAACAGCTCAAGACCTTGATGCTAGACAGGAGGGTATGTGGAGATGTGGAGGGCAGCGATTTAGGAGTCCTGAGTTGGTGTCGGCTAGTCTGCATCGCATCGCACAGTGGTTATGGCATTCATATTTGTGTAGCAGGTCCAATATTTCGACATTTTGTGTGTGTGTGTGTGTGTGTGTGTGTGTGTGTGTGTGTGTGTGTGTGTGTGTGTGTGTGTGTGTGTGTGTGTGTGTGTGTGTGTGTGTGTGTGTGAGCGTGCGTGCGTGGTGTGGCAAGGGAGAGGGAGGAGGAGGTGGGGAGGGAGGGAGGGAGGGAGGGGAGAGGAGAGAGGTGCCTATAAATTCCCCCAGGAGAGGGGAATTCCTATGGCTATAGCAGCCCTAACTGTAATAAGCTTGATCAAAAAGCAAATGTTTTAGTCTAGTGGTCTTACACATAGAGAGGGCGTCTGCCTCATGGACCAAACCTGGAAGAAGGTTCCACAGTTGAGGAGCCTGATATTTTTGCTCTGCCTCCCTTGAGTAGATGAGTAGAATGGGTGAGTGACAGCTATCTTGCATTAAGTCTTAGGTAAAGTTTAAATTCTTATTTTGGCTGTGTCTTTGTCATGAATACCTCCTACAGTATGTACCGTAGGTAGCAGGTTTAGGAACTACAGTATGGTCTCTCGTTTACCATGGAAATTTGAGGCAACACACTGTGTTAAATCTTACATAGGTCACTTGATGCTACCTTCATACATTGTCTCAATTCATGTATACACATACTATACATTATGTGTATGAAGTTGTTTGCTTCTTTTTTATGTTTGTGTATGCACAGCTACATCTTTGTTTGCGTATCTGTGTAAAAAGGAAAACAATGAGAGTACTGTAAAAGTTATGCTTCAACATGAAGAAAAATATCCTAAAGTCACTGGTTTGATGCTCACCTGTGACAAAAAGTAACCACTCATGTGTTAAAAAATATTAATTTAAACATAATTTAAAAGGTGAAAAACCTGGTGAAATTGTTGTTTTACTTGTGTTGATACACAGTAGTCTGTAATTCATTAATGAAGGGATCAGGATGAATGACTTATTTTGTATAATACAAGTGTCAGATTTGTTTTGACAGCAAAATTATGAAACCAGTTTTTTGTTGTGATGTTTATAAAATATGGGTGTGATTCAGACACCATTGCCCTTTTTGTAGTTGAGCTTGAGCCTCTAGAAAAAAATTGAACAAAATGTGAAAGATTGGAATAATTTTTAAACATTTTAACAACACAAATCTTTTATGGGTGACCTTGCCCAAACTGTTTTCTGATGAAAGTCTTTGCCTTAATACATATTGATGTTGGGGTCCTTGACATGAAAAGCTTTGAGACAATTTTGGCACTTGTACAGGAACCTCGGCTCCACATGCTAACACAGAGCCTACCCTTTCCCTTTATTGTACCATGTTTTTTGCCTTTATTTATAGTTTTCAGTAGAGACAGACAGGAAACAGGGAGAGAGAGATGGAGAGAGACATCCAGACTTGTACCATGTTGACGACAACAGAATGTGGACCATGTGGAAACTGACCATGTGCAATTTTCAAATAGATTACTGAACATTTGTGTTGAGTCGACATTTTCTGCAGGGCGCAATTCCTTTGGCATTAACTTACGGAAAAGGTATTGAGTGGTCCGCAGCCGCAGGTCCACATTGTTTCTATTGTTTGCCTTAAAATCCAGCATACAGACTTCATTTTGGTTTATTTTAGTTTGTCTAAGCATACAAATAGTGAAAGTTGGAGCACTACTTAATTTCGGTTTCTTTATATATTACTGCCTAAATCCATCATGCAAATAGTGAAATGAGGATCATTCATTCATTTTGTTTTCTATTTATATTAGTTTGGCTAAATCAAGCATACAAATAATGAAAAGAATGCTTATTTCTTTACAAATTATTTCTAATACAAATGATGAAATTGGAGGATTCATAATGTTGGTTTCAAAATTAGTTTGCCTAAATCCAGCATACATTCTTTCGGTTTCTATTCATGTGCTCTGGCACGCATTCATGACTGTCTAAACTTAAACTTGGCAGTGGTTCAACTCATTGCAGTGTAGCAAACAATTTACTTTCATTTTACTCTCTCCCTCTCCCTCTCCCCCCCCTTTCTCTCTCTCTCTCTCTCTCTCTCTCTCTCTCTCTCTCTCTCTCTCTCTCTCTCGTTTGTTAAATCGTTAAAGATAACCTGAAATGCTTATTTGAGAGTATGTTTTTTCAATGTGTGACATACTTCATTCTGAAAATAGCCGATCAACAATCTCAAAACTTTTCAGATAGCAACGTGTTTCTGAGCTTGTAGATCGGCTGCTTTCACTGGTTTCGGTTCCGAGTAGATATACAATTTCTCTATTGATAAATGGTTTGTGAACGAGTGATCTTAGTGTTAGTGAAACAGGGGCTTGGTTCATGACAGAAGGCAAGAGTTTATTATCTTCAACAGACAACATCAGCCTGGACAAAGCTATAGCACTATAGGTAGTGTTGCAGCCTGTCAGTCCAAAGGTTGAGATTTCGATTCATGTTAAGGGCAATAGGTTGAGATGTCCAATCAATCCATTCGGTTTCCATCTCTCTCTCTCTCTTTAATCTATTCCGTTTCCATGGCTCTCTTGCTCTCTCTCTCTCTCTCTTCAATCTATTCCGTTTCCATCTCTCTCTCTCTCTCTCTCTCTCTCTCTCTCTCTCTCTCTCTCTCTCTCTCTCTCTCTCTCTCTCTCTCTCTCTCTCCCTTTCTCTCTCAGGACTCATAATGAGTGCCATTAATGATCTGCATTTGTATTATTATTAATATTTTTTGATTGACGTTGGGTGAACTGCTTCCTGCATTTTAGCTGTTAAACATATTACATTTAGTCTTCTTTTTTCTTTTCACGTAGAGCCCATTTAAAGGGCCTTTAACATGAAATTTCACTTTTTATTATGGTATGATACATTTTTGTTTGGCTAAATCCAGCATACAAATAGTGAAACGAGGAGTATTTATTTATTTTATTTTATATAGTTTGGCTAAGTCCACCATACAAATAATGAGATTAGAGCACCTCTTATTTTCGGTTTCTATATTAATTTGCCTAAGGCCAGCATACAAACACGGAAACTGGATTTCTTTGCACTGGCATTCATTAATCTGTAAAGGTATGAGTGTGTCAACATTACATTACATTACAGTCATTTAGCAGACGCTTTTATCCAAAGAATGCACTTACAATAAGTGCATTCAACATAGGGAGGGAACGAAACTGCTAATCACCAGAAGTCTTAAGTGCATTTCCCGTAAAAACAAGCAACTTGGCAGTGTTACAGCTTTTACTTGAATGATGAGTTGAAAGTGATACTTTCTCTGTTCAAAAGGAAGAGACCTTGGTCAACCTGCATGTCCTTTTACTCTCCCGCATACACTCTTTTGCTTTCTATTCTAAGAAAGACAGAAAGAAAGGGGCGGCAGTGGCTCAGGGGTAGAGTGGCCGGGTAGAGTAAACTGGAAAACCGCAAGGTTCCCAGTTCGATCCCGGGCTGGGGCGCTCCCTTAGAGTTAGTGTCGAAGTGTCCTTGAGCAAGACGCTGAACCCCTAATTGCTCCCGATGAGCAGGTTGGTGCCTTGCATGGTTTCCTCCGTCATTGGTGTATGAATGTGTGTGTGAATGGCTTAATGGCACAATCAATGTAAAGCGCTTCGGATAGAAGCGCTATATAAATGCACCATTTACCATTTAAGTAATACAGTAGGCCCACTCATTTCGGAAACCAGTTACGAGCCAAAAGTATGGAATATCAAAAAACTGTTTGATGCTCTTTGTCACATCACTCTTGAGATCATTTTTTGTGCCATTTGTGCCACAAACAGTGACATCATTAGCTCTTGTGTCGACCCCATGGGCCATGAGTTGTTAGACAAATTTTAGGGATGCAAAGTCTTTTTTTTTTTCTTTTATAATTTTTATCCCACGATTTTGTAACCCACATTTTTTCACCCAGTGCCAATTGCCTATGTAATCCTGGGCACTACCTACCCTCTGCCAGCCTAGGGAGAGCCCAAGCTGAAGCTCATGCCTCCTTCAATGCATGAGGAGCAAGCAGGCCGCTTCTTATCACCTGACAGGGGGGAGATTCCCTGGTTGGACATAGCGCGTGGAAGGAACACGTTATTCCAACCAGTTCCCTTCCCCTCCATCAGGCGCCCCGGCTGACCAGGGGGAGGCAGTATAGTGACCAGGATTACTACATGTTTTTGTGAGGGTATTAACTACCCTAGGAGACACGGGGAGAACATGCAAACTCCACACAGAGTAGGCCCTTTCACCAACCCCACCTAGGGTATGGGCGCCGATGACGTGGAGGAGAGAACACGCCCCCAGCGCCCACAGCGTCCCTGGCGGGAATCGAACCCAGGACCTTCTAGCTGTGAGGCGACAGCGCTACCGACTGCGCCACCGTGCCCCCAGGGATGCAAAGTCTGACGTAGATCAGTTCAGGGGTGTCCGAGATTAGCTGCGCACAGAGGGATACACGGACAGATGAGAAAACAATGTTGTCAGCTCCCGATCTGGCTTTCATCTGTGGTTCAGTGTGTTAAAATAAGAGGGTGGGGGCTACTGAAGATTAAGAGGCTTGATTTAAGCCTTGTTATGGTTCGCATACAGTACATTAACTTACAAATAGACACATACAGTATACACATACACAGGGAGAGAATAAATCAGACTTACAAACATATTCTGCCTTTGAAATGCAGCTGGAGCTGTATTTTTATTCCCATACTGGTTTGTTGCTGATAGATCATTTATAATCAATAGTGTATTAGATTATGATTATTGTATTGTATCATTTTGGATAATTGTATAAAGTATGAAAAAAAGAAAGGGCCCAAAGCAGCCAAACGAGAGATAGAAAGGATACTCTCTCTTAAGCAATTCAGACGTACTGCGTCAGACAGGGAGGAAGTTCTGATTCTAATTGTTCCCTGTCACATGCCATGCTAATGTTACTACAGATATCTCTTGCTCATTCTAATGATGACTTTTCTCTGTTTCCTCCTCATAACATTTTCTGCATGGACACCGGTAAAACTGTGACTCACTATGAAACCTTACTAGTTCCTGTTAAGAAAGCTGAGACGTGCATTTGTGGGATTGAGGGACACCATGTTGGTTATTCTCAGTGTGACATTAACATTATTGTTAGGAATATGACATCTTCAACCTGTCTTATTACTTGGAAAAACGCCACTAGTTACAAATTCCCCTGTCCATTTTCCAAATTGACATCAACGCCCGGCCTGTTTTGGGTCTGTGGTAAACATGCCTTCGCTAATCTCCCTCTCACAGGATGGTCAAAATAGTGATAAAAATAGTGAAACGAGGAGTATTTATTAATTTTATTTTATATAGTTTGGCTAAGTCCACCATACAAATAATGAGATTGGAGCACCTCTTATTTTCGGTTTCTATATTAATTTGCCTAAGGCCAGCATACAAACACGGAAACTGGATTTATTTTCGCTGGCATACATTACCGGTAATCTGTAAAGGTATGAGTGTGTCAACTTAAACTTGGCAGTGTTACAGCTTTTACTTGAATGATGAATTGAAAGTGATACTTTCTCCGTTCAAAAGGAAGAGACCTTGGTCAACCTGCATGTCCTTTTACTCTCCCGCATACACTCTTTTGCTTTCTATTCTAAGAAAGACATAAAGAAAGCATTCATGTGCTCTGGCACGCATTCATGAGTGTAAACATAAACTTGGCAGTGGTTCAACTCATTGCAGTGTAGCAAACAATTTACTTTCATTTCACTCTCTCTCTCTCTCTCTCTCCCCCCCTCCCTCTCTCTCTCTCTCTCTCCCCCCCTCCCTCTCTCTCTCTCTCTCTCTCTCTCTCTCTCTCTCTCTCTCTCTCTCTCTATTTCTTAAATTTGGAATCCATCAAATCAATGTTTTGATTTGGACCCCAATAACACATCATAGCCGGACTGATAGTATAATAAATCCCTCCCTGGCACCCCTATCAGTGTTTCGCCTTAAAGTGAAACAATGCTGTGGCACACCTTTTTTGTTCGGTGGCTGCCCTTTTGGCCAACGTCAGTTGTCATGGGAGGAGGTGGACTGGTTTTATCCTTTATTCTAGCAGGGGAAGATCCGCTGCAACCAATTCCCTATGGACAAAATATGTTTCGGGGTCTAAGTAATACAGTAGGCCCCCTCATTTCGGAAACCTGTCTTCAACCTGTCTTATTGCTTGGAAAAACGCCACTAGTTACAAATTCCCCTGTCCATTTTCCAAATTGACATCAACGCCCGGCCTGTTTTGGGTCTGTGGTAAACATGCCTTCGCTAATCTCCAGCCATAATACAACCTGCAGTGACGATGTATGCTGCAGAGACAGGGGAGCGGCCTCACGGGCCTCGAGTAGACTACACCCACCGATCGAAGAGATCTGGGAACAAGTACTTAGGGTACATTCTGGCCAATCCGTTTACATATCAAGATTAGGGAGGCTGTCCTCCAGAACAGAATTGTGCTGAGACGGTAGGATGGGGCCTTTTCCCCTTTGGTGGAGTGGTAGCTGCTTTCCAGAAAATCAACAAGCTTGCTGTTGAGCTCCTCACGTTGACCAACGAAACGACCGCCAGTCTGGCGGCCCTTAATTCGGAACAATTTCAGCTAGATACACTGGAAGCGAAGGCAGGAGGCGTATGTAAAGTAATTGGGCCAGATTGTTGTTTTTATATTCAGAATAATTATGATAATGTCTCTTCTGCCATAGGAAGGATGCAAGATGCAGTCCGTGAGCCTCTCCCTGCTGATGACTTCGCCTCGTATCTCAGAAACCTGGCCTGGGGTGGCTCACATGGACTGCAGGAGTGATACTTCCCATTTTGATCCCTCTGGTATTGTGTCTCTTAGCCTTACAATGCTGTCTCATCCCCCTGGTCAAACAGTTTGTGCACCGCCTGTTCTCTAGAGAAAGGGACATTCTTTTGACGGAGCCTATCTCTGACCCAGATTGGTCAGAGCTATACCCACTTCGAGATCAACATTCTACCATTCCATAATACAGTCCATATACAGTCCTTTAGTAAATCGAAATAGGAAAAAAAAATGGTATTGCATATTGAATTTGTGTCTATCTTGTGCTCCCTATGTTCTCTCCCCCTTCCCCATCTCCTTCACCTCTATATACTTTGTTTACTCCTTAGGAGATAAAGTCTGCATATTTTGACTTGCCCCTTGTTGTCTTTTCTGAATAGAGTCTCAGGGTCGATGACTTGATGACGCTTCAAGGTAAACCTGTAAAGAAGCCTTGCTTAGTTGACTGCGTACTTGACACCCTTTGACCCTATCCAAACTGATAACAAGATGAGGGATTGATCAAATCAAATCAAATCAAGGTTTATTTATATAGCACATTTAACATGACCAGTTCAACCAAAGTGCTGTACAGGTAAAAAGCAAAACAAAGCAAAAAAACAAAAGGCAAAAACAAAACAAAAACAGACAAAAATAAAACAGGAAGCAAACAATGCAATGCAAGCCGACAATAGTAAACGATGAATAGGCACAGACAAACAAACATTAGCACCAATAGAGGGAGGTAAGGCTGCTTTAGTTGTTACTGAATGCCAAGGAGAAAAAATGAGTCTTTAGTAAAGATTTAAAAATAGCTAATGACTGGGCTGCTTTGATGCGTAAAGGTAAGTCATTCCAGAGCCTGGGGGCAGCCACGGCAAAGGCCCGGTCACCCCTGGTAACTTTAGTGGGTGCAGTTGGCACTTCCAGCAGCAGCTGGTCAGCCGATCTCAGGGCTCTGGATGGGGAGTGGTCGGAAACGCTGCGAGGGACGGGGGAGCCAAACCATTTTTGATTTTAAAAACAAACATTAAAATCTTAAAGGGGACACACCATGAATAAAAAAAAAAAAATGATATTTAATATCATATGGTGGATATCCCTCAAACCATTTTCAAAAGGTTTGAGCCTAAATCAACACTCGGATATACTCATCCCAAGTCAATTCTCTCAGGCTTATAAAGCACTTTCAGCTGCAATACCAAAACGTCCTGTTGGGCAGAGGGGTGCTACTGAGCAATTCTGTCTGTCAAAATACATGGGCAGAATGGTTCGTGATGTAAGCAAACATGCCATTCTGAGATGGCCTGTTCAGACACGCCCATTCTGAAAATCTCTGAAATGAGAATGAATGACTGAATGTTAAAAAAACATATTTTTTGGAGTACAAGAGACACTGGGGAGCCCAAAAAATACCAAAAAAATAAAAAAAAGTGAAATTCATGGTGTGTCTCCTTTAAAATCAATGCGGAAGCGGACAGGGAGCCAGTGGAGAGAGGCCAAAGCTGGTGTAATGTGGTCCCGCTTTTTTGTCCCAGTAAGCCAGTAAGGAGACGGGCAGTGGCATTCTGGATCAACTGTAAACGCCTAAGAAGCGATAGATCGATACCGACATCTAATGAATTGCAATAATCCAATCTGGAGGAAATTAATGCATGTATCACCCTCTCAAGGTCATTATGGGAGAGGTATGGTTTGATCTCAGCCAGTAGTCTGTTTGTCCATTTTAAATGCTGAGTCAAAAATGACACCAAGGTTTTTAACGGAGGCGTGTATATGGCAGCTGAGGGAACTGATAGATAATTTATAATCATTAGTGTATTAGATTATGATTATTGTATTGTATCATTTTGGATAATTGCATAAAGTATGATGTATTTGCTCAGAAGGGACAGTTCTGTAACTGCTGATATAAGATGTCCTTGCTCCCTGGCCTACTCTTTCTTACCCATGAAAGTTGTGGCTACAGTTTATGATGCCTTTGCACAGACAACCTTGCCACCAAGATGAGCCTTCCCCCCTGTTCATGTTGATATTATATTGTGGGGTGGGCTTAATGAAAGCTTAATGGGGAACATTTTGTATTACCAGTAGAGAATATTTTTTGATGCTGTACCACCTTGTCTCTCCTGTGCAAATAATCCAGTGTTACTTCTTTTTACGGTAATCCTTTTTGAAAGCATACTCTCCTGTTTTTTCCTAAGTTATCAGTTGCAGTTGGCCATTGTCACAGATGAAGAAGTGCTGTGTATGAGAAATGGCTAATTCTCAAAAAGGATCACAGTTCAGGAGATGATTGAAATGGTAACATCAGTTGACACTGAGAGTGCAGATATTTGTATTCAGCATCCAAATTGTGAGAGTGGTGACAGTGCAGGTGACACACACACACACACACACACACACACACACACACACACACACACACACACACACACACACACACACACACACACACACACACACTTTTGAGTAAAAGTACTTAAAAGACAGTCAATAAATTGAGTACAAATACTTAAAATGGTATATATATGTGTGTGTGTGTGCGTGCGCGAGCCTGCGTGTTTTACCAGATTACTTGTTCAGAGTTGGTGAATCTCCAGCCGGTGCCATGTCATTATTCCGACGGCCCGTGCCGTTGGTCGGACTGGCCCCGTCAGGGCCTGTCCTGGGCAATTTGACGCCCTAGGCAATATTTTTCCTGCCGCCCACCCAATTTCATGCATATATATATATATATATTTTTTTTGCCCCCCCTCCTAGTGGTGCCCCAGGCAACTGCCTACTCTGCCTAATGGGCGCACCGGCCCTGGGCCCCATTATAACTAACCCCATCCCTAACCCTAACCCTAACCTCACACTAACCTAATGGTCGGAATAATGGGATGTCGGAATTATGAGCTCTCCAGCCCAGGTCAGGAGGATGCAATAGATGCAACAAAATAGTCCTATAACAGGTACTGTACCGTAAAGACCTTTGGAGTTAACAGATGTTCTATCAGATAGAACCGTTGTCAGTCTTACTTGATGTCTCTTCTTCTTTTATGTAGGAAAGAAGCCATTGTGATTCAGTGGTATAACATGTACAAAATGTATAAAGCCCAACAATCTATCAAAGGCTTCTGTATTTTGACATGTTTTTTTTGTTGGAGGTGTGGTTCAGTACCTGCCAACCTTCCCTTGAGGTTGGCAGGGTATATAAACCTGTGCAGCCTAGGTAATGTAGAAATTGAGTTAAAGACATTTGAGATTGCCTCTTCAGGTTTGACTTGCTTCACCTTCAGAAACTGGCAAAAGACAAAACGTAAGTAAAATACAATTTCATGTATGTATGTATATATATATATATATGTATGTATGTATGTATGTATGTATGTATGCATGCACGCATGCACGCATGCACGTATGCATGTATGCACGTATGCACGTATGTATGTATGTATGTATGTATGTATGTATACAGTATATATATATTTTTTTTGTGTGTTTTTTTTGTTCTTTATTTACCCAGGGTAGTAGCTGAGCACAAGTGCTCATTTTCAGCAACGCCCTGCACATAGAAACACACAGACAAACAGACACATTAAAACCTGGGAGCTGACTAGTACAACCACAGTCTTATGCTGTTGGCCACTAAGCAGCTCCACTGGAGCAGTTGGGGTTCAGTGCCTTGCTCAAGGGCACTTCAGCGGTGTTGGGGAAGTGGTGAACATTCACTTCCCCACCCAGATTTTCCCTGCCGGTCTGGGGATTCGAACCGGCAACCTTGCGGCAACGAGGGCGCTCCTCTAACCTTGCCCAATAATATATATATACACACACACATACCGTACATGTACAGTATATGCTACATACTGTATTATCCACAATTTACCCAGTCGTTTGTTGACTAGGGCTCATGCCATTTACTCTGATCTTGCCATTTTCCTTTTCTTTTTTGAAGTATCCAGTCCAGAAAAAAAGTGGGTTGTCAAATGTAGCTTGTTCTCTGTTAGTAGCCACATCAGAGACACCAAATTATGAATACAATACTGAAAAAGTGAAATGTTTGGCAAAAGTGTTTAAAGTGAAGCAATTGATTACTCTAGCTGGATATTCAACTTGAATGCATAAATCTTTGGTTTATTTTAATTATTCTAACAATTATCTATGCGTATTGAAATGGTAACCACCTCAAGTCCCCCAGGGATCTACTAGGCTCCCTCCTATTTCCCCTCCACACCAAGTATATTTTCGCTGAAAATAGCAGATCTACAAGCTCACAGTGTGTGTGCTTACCTTGTGAGGCCTTAGGCCTCTGCAATATTTGGACACGACAACACAGTGATTCAGCACCATGGACAGTGACATTATAAGAATATGTGTACATTAAAACACATCTACACACATCTTACTGTATATCACTAGATTTGTTTTAACCCTGCACCATTAGAATACACTTTAGTCTAAAAACAAATATTATTATGATTAGATTGATTATGTCTTTAAAATCCAATGCACTATTATTTAGGCTAATGTAACTGCAATTTGTGAGAAGCCTGCAAAAAATAATTTCACCCACTCTTATGTACCAGGTATAAATAATGCAGACAGGAGTTTTCTTCATTTCAATTATTTTAGTAGGCCTAACATCGTTGCTGACATGCTCATACTCTTCATTCCACACAGCTGTGTTTTTGTTTTTTACAGAGAGACAGACGATTCATATGAACACGCTTCAATTTCAAAAGGTTTAATTGTTGGAATTTGAGAGAGAGAGTCTTGTTGAGTCTTGTTGATTTTTAAATCATCCATTTTTCTTCAACGCACTGACTGACTAAGGTATGTTTTGATGCTTTTTGATTACAATATTGATTGTAACGTGAAATTAGTTGATGTATTATTACTTTAGAAGCGATCAACAAAACACATTTTGCATAATTTTTGTTGTGTTTATTGGTGTAATTCCACAGGTTGATCCACAGTTTGGTTCATATTAGGCTAATTTGTTACAATATCTGATAGTAGGGTGAACATTACAGTTAGAAGTAACAACAGTGGTGGGAAAAGTACTAAAATGTTTTACTTAAGTAAAAGTAGCAATACTGCAATGCAGACAAACTCTGTTACAAGTAAAAGTCCAGTAATCAAAATGTACTTGATTAAAAGTACAACATTATTGGCATCAAAATGTACTTACAGTACCAAAAGTATAAGTACTCATTATGCATAATGTCCCGTTATCATATGTCTAAAATGTATAAAAATCTTTTGAAAATAGCAGATCTACAAGCTCACTAACGAGCTTGTAGATCGGCTATTTTCAAATAGCCAAAGTTTAAACTAAAGTTTTCAAATAATTGTAGTGGAGTAAAAGTACAATATTTGACTCTGAGATGTAGTGGAGTAGCCTGGTAAAGGCCCTCCCTCCGGAAAATCTCATTTCCATTTGATTTCAGAAAGGAGTCTGGCATGAGAACCTGTATGTGTTTCTGTCTGTGGGCTGGAGTTGGGCGGGATTAATACCGTTGACTGACAACCCCTTCAGCCAATAAGCACTTCATTTTTACCACCACCAGACCAATGTGACGCAACAGGACTTTTGAAAGGGCCATGCCCATAGGTTGCCTTATTCGGATACATGTGTGTCACTGCCCGCCCCTGCCGGTTCTCTGAATTTTTATTTTCAAATAGAAACCAAAACAGCGCACAGAAAACAATGGCTGCCGTTTCATTTTGATTGGCTGCACTCGGATCCATTCGGGTTCACTCGAACTCGCCACCTGATTGGCCAACTTTAGCTGTCAATCACAGAACGATGAGCGAGGAGGGGCTTTACCAGGCTAAGAACACTGATAGGCTCGTCCACTTGGTGGACGACTAAAAAAAGCCAAATAAGCCCTCATGCTAGACTCCTTCCAGAAATGAAATGGAAATGAGATTTTCCGGAGGGAGGGGCTTTACCAGGCTAGTAGTGGAGTAGAAGTAAAAGAACATTAGAAGTCCACTAAAGTAAAAGTACCTTAACATTGTACTTAAGTACGGTACTTGAGTACAAGTACTTTCCACTAGTGTGTAACAATGTCATTGTGGCTATTTTAAATTATTGGCTAGCGAGTTGTTTTCATGTGAATGTGATGGAAGGCGGTTGTCTTTAATCACCATGTTGCATCATGTCATCAAAACAACAGATCTAACAACGTTAGCTTGCTGTTAGATTGTAGATCTGTATTTCGGCTTGCGACACCGACGCACTGATATAAAGAGGGTTTGTGCGTCAACGGCCGTGGAGGAGAGGAGTTCAACACACACACACACACACACACGCACACGCACACGCACACACACACGCACACACACTGTGTTTTTGTCATCTTGTTTCAACTACATGTTAATTGTGCTCTCTCTCTCTCTCATGCTGCTCTCTCTTTCTAGGGCCATGCTGCTCTCTCTTTCTAGGGCCATGCTGTGTTTCAGTTCTGCTGACCTGTGTTCTGAGGGCTCCATGGGCCTGAGGAAGGATGTGATAGACGTGAATGACAGGTAAATAAGCCCTCCGGCTTTTCTGTTTTATCCTTTTGACCAGTGGTTCTCAAAGTGGGCTCCTTGAAATTAAAATGTTTGACAACCACTGCTTTTGACAGATATGTACAAATAATATATGGTCATCTATATGCATGAATATCAACAGGCAGCGGTTGATGGATGTGGAGCAGCTCAGAGCCACGTACGGCATTACGATAAACAAGAGGTACAACAAAACCAAACAAACGTCAAAGTCACCATCTACCAACAGGGTGAGTCTGTGGATAAACAAACCTTACTAACATGCATTGTCAATTACTTGAATGTGTCATGTTCTCAGTCTTGTATGAGCATGTGACGAATAAAACCTATTGAATCTTGAGAGCACACTCACTCATCCCATCCCAAGTTAAAGATCACATATTTGTGCTTGAGTCTTAAAAGGCACATTCAATCAACTTGATTGAGCATATTTTGACCATTTGTCTTATGAAATCTTAAGTACTGTTTAATGTATTTTTCCTCAGGTGAAGGTTTTTGGAGCACAGCTGGAAAGCCTACCACAGTTTGATACTGGGGACGTACCTAGGTAAATGGAGAAAGCTTGTTTAAAAGCCACAAATAATGTCAGTTAATGTTTCTGTTCATTTTTTGCTAATTCAATTTCATGTGTGTGCTTTCTCAGGTTTCTGGTTGATGCCTGTGAGATGCTGCTGCTTCACATAGACACAGAGGGCCTGTTCAGGAAGTCAGGATCCATTGTTCGTGTAAAAGCACTCAGGGTGATGCTCTAGTTCATTTTAGTATTAGTATTAGTAGATATTCTTTTTGTATTGCTGCTTGTTCTGCACCTGAGCATCACATGGATGTGTGTGCATCTTTTTCATGGCTCTAGTTGACCTTGCTTTCATTTGGCAACCTTGACCAAGGGAGAGGTCTAAATGACATGCTATCCAATCAGGACTGGGTGATATGACTTTAAATCAAAATCATGATTATTTCAAACTTTCTTAAACAGTGACATTTGCAGATCTACCAGCTCTGCTATTTTCACAATTTTTGCATTCTACCATTGTACAACGACATACTGTAGTGTGTAATACAGGGTTTGAGTGGTTAATAAGACAAATCTATTTAGTCGATAATAAAAAAAATCAGTTTCATGTCGATTCTTTGATATAAAAAAGAATGATAAAAACTCTGCTTCTTGATTAATTGATTAACCTACACAAGCCAGATTAAGTCTGTTACTGGTTTCCATATATTTTCGATGAATTGCACAGTGTATAAATGAAGTCTAACACAATGTTTCATTGTTTCTTCAGGCCAAGCTGGATGCAGGTGAGCAGTGTGTGTCTACGGCTGATCCCTGTGACGTGGCCGGACTGGTGAAGCAGTTCTTCAGGGAGCTACCAAAACCTGTCCTGCCCACAGAGCTGCATGAAGCATTTCTGAAAGCCCAGCAGCTGAACAATGAGTTGGACCGCACCGCCGCCACATTGCTGCTGTCCCGCGTTCTGCCTCACAGAAACCGCTGCGTACTGCGCTATCTTTTTGAATTCCTCCACAAAGTGTCCCAGAGGTAATATTAGACTGATCAAAGCGTGTTCACCAGCTTTTTTAATTAATTAAGTATTTTACAAGGCTTAATCATATATTAAAACAAATTGATGAAGAAAAAAGAATATTAAACTATAAATTAAAAATATATCCACACATCCCAGCTCCATAATATGCATTTTAATCTTTATTTGATAATGTTTCATCCGTCTGACCTTCAAGAACAGACAGTTTTCTGATCTTGAAGGAGGGCAGACAGACAAAACTTGATCAAATAAAGATGAATTTAAATGGAACCGGACTCAGTCTTACAGGACTTGTGTATATTAACATTGCCCTTGTACTCTGTAATTGTGTAATCTGTAAAATGCCCTAGGAGAGCAGAGAATAAGATGGACAGCAAAAGCCTGTCTGTGGTCTTCACTCCTAACCTCCTTAACTCTGGAAAGGGAACTGACAAGTTGAACGCCAGCTTAGAGAAACTCCTCGAGTTGCAGAGAGCAGTCATCTGCTGCTTCATAGAGAACGCTCAGGACTTTGGTACGACTCTAGACATCACAGTTCATTTCTAATCTATGCCATTCATTTAGACAACAAACACTTTATCACACCCTATATACTTCCTTGACCGGGGTCCCCCAGGGATCTGTACTTGGACCCCCTTCTTTTTTCCCTCTACACAGTGTAGAGGAGAAAAAGTCTAGTCTAGAGTCTACATCAAATCTCGTCACTAAAAATAGCCGATCTACAAGCTCACAGTTAGATGCTATTTCTGCTGAATATTATTGAACGTATATGCTATTAGGGCAAGGACAGCTTATTGGCCATGGTTGTAATTTAATGTTAATCACCTGTTATTTGTTTAAAATAAACTAGAATATGTTGACCCACAAAAAATATTTTTTATTTTATAATTTACAAGAAATATAAGCATTTGGTAAAGTTGCCATACATCTTACAAATGTTTACATGATACATCACTAACTCATTTGATTACTAAAATTTTGATCGGTTAATATCTGTCGATCAACAAATCAATGACTTTTTGTACTTGTTTGTGTGATAGGTGTGTTACCACAGTTCCTCACGGAGAACGTCCCAGCCATGCTGGCAGTGAAGCCAGCGCTCTGTCGCCTCCTCAAGACAGACCCATAAGGAACCATACTGGTGGTATGGAATGTTTAGTTAACCTGACTAGCCAGATGAGGGCGGTATTGAGTCATCAATTCAATACTGTGAAACAAAGTTGTGTCGCAAGCAAGGGGCAAGGCTTGGATATTTACGATGAGGCCAACACGGAAGCTTATGAATGGCCAGAGTGAGGCACTGTTTTACCCTGCGCCGACCTGCAGTGTCAGAAAGAATTTATTTGAACTCAAGTGAATGGGTTTTTGACAAACTTTAGACTAGATTTTCTTACCGTAATACAAATTGTCATAAATTCTATATGCTTCCAGTCGCTAGTTTAAAGTCTCCTTTCAATCATCATGGTATGCGTTTTGCTACATTATAGTCCCATTTATTCTAAAATTGACGATAAAGTAGGCTATGCTCCAGGAGGGGCGGGATGATTTGATTGACAACCTACACAACCAATAGCATTCATTCCCCGCCCTACTCTTGATTGACAAGCTACCCAACCAATAGCATTTTTGGGGGTTGTTTTCCGGTTCGCTGGTCACGTGTCTGGTCTCAACCAATAGCGTTTGAGTTCCGGCGTGGCCAACTGTATATATTAACGATGGAGGAATGCACGTTTCTGAACTATCGGCTTCATTTTCGTTCTGTAGAAAGCAGGGGAGTGGCTTTGTCCATTCTTTTTTACAGTCTATGGTCGCAAGCTACTTCCATTTGACGGTGTCAGGTTAATGTTTAGGGCCATTCTCTACAAATCACTGTATACTTGACATTATTGCAAACAGGACTTGCTTGACATAGGCAATCCAACATGCTCAAAATAACAGTGCAGCTATTCTTTGAAAAAGTTGTTATTGTTGTGTTTTCAAGCCAAACATCCATAATTTAGTAACTGCACAATTATATTATGTTTCGCCAACATTAAATAAATTATTCAGGTATAAGTATACAACATTTTTAACTGATTGAGAAGACTTTATTTATCCCCCAAAGGGGAAATTCAATGTGTCACAGCAGAATAAGAAGATTACAAAGTCGAATGTTCACAGACAGATAAATATGACAATAAATACAGTACAACAACAACAAACTATACTGTAATAATACATCTAATACTTCTGGCCTCACTACACTGGCTACCTGTGGTTTTAAGAATTGATTTTAAAATATTATTGTTTGTTTTTAAATCACGAAACAGCCTTGCACCTGCCTATATCTCAGACCTTTTGCCCCCTTACATCCCTTCCCGCAACCTTAGATCATCAGACCAACTGTTGCTTGATGTAAAAACATCTAATATGGTCACAGAAGGGGGTAGAGCATTTTCTGTTAGGGCTCCACTTTTATGGAATAATCTTCCTCTGGAAGTTAGACTACCAGTTAAGCTACCTCATTGGCCATTTTTAAAACTCGTCTAAAGACCCACTTTTTTAGAATGGCGTTTAACTAGAGCACTATACCCATCTGAGGACTCCATTGTATGGCCTCTATTGTTGTTTTCTGCGTTTTTGCTGTTGTATTTGTTAAATGAACTGTCTGTGTCTTGTTTTCTGTTTTTTGTTTTGCTTTCCCCACACTGTCTGTTGTGGGTTGTGTTGCGAAGCACTTTGTAAACTTGTTTTTAAAAAGCGCTATACAAATAAAGAATATTATTATTATTATCTAATGCAAAACCTCTTTTGGGACTGCAGCTCCTTATCCAATTGGAACTTTCAAACACAAATTGTGTCTCCTTATTGATCACAAACGGCAAACAAAAGTAAATAATAATTATTTGTTTCAAGAATACAGTAACAAGCATTAATCTTATGAACTCTCCCTACTCTGCAGATCATTGCTCCTCCTGAGAGGAAATACTCTGTGTGGATCGGTGGTTCCGTCTTGGCTTCTCTCTCCACCTTCCAGCAGATGTGGATCAGCAGGCAGGAGTATGACGAGTCTGGTCCCTCTATCGTCCACCGCGTGTGTTTCTAGAGATACAAACTCTCCACCCATTCCATTCACTGCTTACCAACCAAGGGAAAAGCAAGCATACAAATATATACTGTATATTCTGTGAACCCACATGGAATATCCATTTGGTTTTCTTTTTCTTTGTACAGCATACATTAACTGGTAATTAGTATCCATTTCGGGGCTGTGAGTGTGATGCAAGGAGTGAACATGGCAACCCTGCATGTCATCATGCTTTAATAGGTGGTTTAGTTGAAGGACCTAAATAGAATAAGCATGTTTTTATTAAGTTGATAAGTCAAGATATCACTGATGTCTCTTCCATCATCTTTTTTTCACTTCACTTCAGAAGTGCTAAATTGACAGATGTATTTAGGAAACTAAATTGACAGATGTATTTAGGCTACTACCCACACATACTGTATATATTATTTTATTTTGTGTTGTGTAAAGTCATACCCACAAAAATACATTATAGTCTTGTAAATTAGAAAAATGTACGTGGCCATATTTATATTTACACTTTTGTGGATCCATGTCACAGATGTCTTGTGTGGGATGGTTGTCTGTAAGATTGATGGATTTAAAGTAAATGATTTAGAAGAAACTCATTCTTAATCGTGTTTTAATGCTTAATGTTTCGTGTAAAGCAATTTGAATGGTGTGTGTGAAATATGCTATACGAATAATCATCTATCTATATGGATGTGTATGACTTGCGAGAATATCACATTCTGAAAATAACACAAAGTAAGGCTTTTGTGTAAGCTATGACAGTTGTTGATAAAGGTGTGACATTTGAACATCTTTTACCAAAATACATAACGTAAAGTTGTCACCAGAAATATTAGTTTATTGAGTTCCTTGGCCTACTGAAGGTGTGCACAAGAAATTTGATGCTGAACCCTGTAGTAGACACTGACACACGCACGCACGCACGCACGCACACACGCACACACACACACACACCTGCTTTAAAGCTTCAATCCCCCCAGCTCTCCAGCTACGCTGAAGCCTCTAGTGAGGAACATTGCACCTCTTTGCTAAATAAACTGTTGAAAGAGCTATAATAGCACTTCTGAAGTGAATTAGCGAGGAGAGGAAGGTTCATCGGGGTGACTGACAGGGAATTGAAGTAGGACCATAGACTTTAAAAATAATTGACAGCGTTACATTACATTACATTACATTACATTACAGTCATTTAGCAGACGCTTTTATCCAAAGCGACTTACAATAAGTGCATTCAACATAGGTAGGGAACGAAACTACTAATCACCAGAGGTCTTAAGTGCATTTCCTGTAAAAACAAGCAACCAAGAGTATACCTAGCGCTAAGGTTACGCCCATAGACTCTACAGACAGTATAAATGAAGCCTATTTTTCAGCTATTTAAAATACGCCATATTTCTATATCGCGTCATATCGTGTCATATCCTATGCAACCGGAAATGAATGCCATTGGTTTGGTATCTTGTCAATCAAGAGCGGGGGCGGGGAATGAATGCTATTGGTTGTGTAGCTTGTCAATCAAATCATCCCGCCCCTCCTAGAGCATACCCTACTTTATCATCAATTTTAAAATAAATGAGACCATAATTTACCAAAACACATATCATGGTGAAGATGACTTTAAACTAGCGACTGGAAGCATGTAGTATTTATGACAATGTTTATTAAGGTAATAAAATCAAGTCTAAAGTTTGGGAAAAACCCACCCACTTGCATTGAGTTATTTCTTCTTACACCAGCAGGGGTAAAACAGCAAAACTACAGGCCATTCATGTGAACTGACACTTCTTAAATAGACTCAATTTCAAAGGCGGATGCTGGGCCCTTGAGTAGGACTGATCAAATGATTTGGTTTCCTCCATAGAATTCAGGAATCCCTGAATTCTAGAAAGCTAAACTGCATGCAATAAAAGCATGTTCATGTTGCCAGGGTCTAATTTGCTTCCTTTTTTGTACAGAGGGTACATCAGTTGTCACCATGGTGAATTTAAAATCATCCTTGCGTACACCTAGATTTTGGTAGAATGCTTTACACCATAAAGCCCAGAGTGAGAGGGCAGTTTTCTAAAGCGATTAGCCATATCCAGCTTGTCTTTAATGAGAGTGTCGTTCGAAATTATGTTGATGATTGTAAACCTGGTTTTCAGTTTCTGACTGCAGCCTAGTTGGTTGTTAAGTAACTTTCAACAAAAAAGCAAGTCGCTGCCGGGACTTCCAGGAGAAGGCCTCAAGCCGTGAGTTCGAGTTGTGGAGTCGGCCGGCAGACAGACGGTGAGTGTCGGCGACCAGCATCTGAAAGCTAGAGCGCTCCGCCAGACCAAAGAATATACGCAAAATTCGGACTTGTTCCGAATAATTAAAAGACGCTTTTTCGCTTCGCTTTTTCGCTTTTTCGCTCCATGGAAGCTTGGAAGCCCCCGGTGTGTAAGGAGCTTTAAGGCGGTTACACACCGGCGAATATGCGAATATACGCAAAATTTGGACTCGTTCCGAATAATTAAAAGACGCTTTTTTCGCTTCGCGAAACTGATGTGGAAGCTTGCATTGACTTTATAAGGTTTTAAAGAAAAAAGGTATTATTCGCATGAAAAAAATCGCCCCGGTGTGTAAGGACCTTAACAGCTGCAGAAAGCATGCTTGCCA
The DNA here is from genome assembly GCF_963454915.1 of Gymnoscopelus microlampas. NCBI lineage: Eukaryota > Metazoa > Chordata > Actinopteri > Myctophiformes > Myctophidae > Gymnoscopelus > Gymnoscopelus microlampas. The sequence continues at coordinate 17,788,811 of NC_139948.1, forward strand.
ACTAGTGGAAAATAACTGAGAAAGAACATGACAGACAATGCAATCCCTATGAGAGGATATGAGAATTATCCTACTTTTAAAATATTCCTACATTAACTGGAGACGATATTGATTTAAATAAAAATATGTTTCCAGATGTATGGAGTGTCTTTGTCAACATATCTTCTTGTTTTCTTAATAGTTGATGGGTTTCACATTTAATTTGCCACTTTAACGAGTTACCCACAATGTTAACACAGCAGAGGCGAGACGGCAGACAGACAAGTTGTCGCATTTCAGTGACATCACTGTCTTTACGAGCGCCGAGCACCGACCAGTCGCGTACCCACACTGTAGGACAGTATCTCGCCTCCCCTAAAAAAAACAAATAACCCAAAACGGTGTCAATGCGTGCTTAATGTCCTCAAAGTCACGCATCCAACAAGCTTTGAACTAAGCAGATTGGACTTTCTTTTCCAGAGATAATGACCAAAACATCTTGAAAACGGACACTTTCGCCAGTTTTCTGGGTATTGAAAACCTCAAGGGATGCGTCTGTGACGTATGTACCATGCGATCACTTAAAATCTAGATTTCCGATGCTAGCGGTTTTGCATTCTGATGGAGTATATTATAGTATATTGTGGGTAGTATATCGAGATGGCAGATATGGGACATTAAAAAGGACAAATTAAACAAATGGGACAGTTTATTAGAACACCAAAAAAATCGCTACAGCTTCAGTAGTTAACCAGTGAAATGACGGTATTTGACAATGCCTCTCATAGAGATTGCATTGAGAGCTGCAGTTCATCGTTCTACCGGACCTCGAGTAGTGGTGCTGTGTCAAAAGTGGCCGTGAATTTGTAGGCCTTCCGCTTCCGGCCGTGTGTCTCTATAGTTCATCCCCAAAGCTTCTTTCTATTGGGGTTGCCATGTCCACTTATTATAAGTGACTTCTGTGAAGTTGCTTGTAAATATCAAAAAATATTCCAAACATTCCACAATGTATTGCAAGAGTTTTTGAAAGTAGCAGATCTAGCTCACAATGCTCACAACGCGTGGCATCGCGACACGTTGTGAGCTTGTAGATAGTTTAAAGTGCTCATGTGGCCTATAGATGCTTCTTTTGGGCTTGTTTTCCTAGACCTGGTTGCTTATTTCTCTCACAAAACATGGCAACATTAGATATTCTGAGAGGACATTGAGCCCTCATTGGCTGGCCCACCAACCAGGCCAGCCAATGAGGAAAAAGTGACGAGAAAATGATGACTTGTTGGACCTCTACACATAGACCAGGTTTAGCAACCTGGTAAAAAGGAACAGAACATGTGTGTTTTTTGCCAAAGGATTATTACTTCTTGTCCGTCGGAGGGGTAAGGTTACAGCTTCTCTCTTAATTGAATGATAGCCTAATATAAACTTTGAATTTGTTTCCAGTAATGAATTTCTATATTGCTTGCTGGATATTAAGACTCTCATCATTTTGGGATTTTACTGTATTTTGTCACATTTGTTAGTCTAGAATTGAAAGCAAAGGGTGGATTTTTTCCCGCCACCTAGCTGTTTTTTCTTCATCCTTGAAGTGTGTATTTCAGGCTGAAATGATGTCCCATGGGGATACTTTTTAACCTTTTATTACACATATCCTGAACCCAAACCTGAAAATAGAGAAATAGAAAAGAGCATAACTTTTGAAGGAAACAACCAGAGACAAACAAAATAAAATAAATTCCATACAATAACAAGGAATAAAGTGGTTATTATTAAGATTCAAGCACATCTTGAATCTTATTAGGCTACAGGGCAAAAACACCACAAAAAAAACTGATCTGAAAATGTTTATATCACATATATATTTCTGTTTTTACTAAATAGTTCTTACCAACTGCATTTTCTTAATTGTGTATAGTGTATATTTCAAGATTCTGCCATGTACCAGACTGAAATAATGTCCACAGGGTTCATTTTGAACACTATGCTACACCCAAAAAGCGAAATATAGCAAATCTCTGGAAGTATACAACATACAAACAAACAAACAAACAAACAAACACATATTCCATACAATTTGGACTCAAGGAACTAACTAAATACTTGTTGAAAGCTTTCTTGCCGACTGTGTGTGTGTGTGTGTGTGTGTGTGTGTGTGTGTGTGTGTGTGTGTGTGTGTGTGTGTGTGTGTGTGTGTGTGTGTGTGTGTGTGTGTGTGTGTGTGTGTGTGTGTGTGTGTGTGTGTGTGTGTGTGTGTGTGTGTGTGTGTGTGTGTGTGTGTGTGTGTGTGTGTGTGTGTGTGTGTGTGTGTGTGAACAGTGGTTCACAACCTCAGCCTGATGCCCTGAAGCTCTAATATCTCCCCCGAGCGATAGGGATATCCCTTTGGCTTAGCGGTAAAGATGTTGGCTTTCCACGTGGGAGACCTGGGTTCGAATCCTGGGCGTTGCATGTGCGTGCGTGCTTGCGTGTGTGTGTCTTTGCATTCCCAGTAGGCTATGATGTCTTACTTTGTGGCTCCTAGAATCTCGACCTAGAGAGAACTTTCAACTATTAGGCTCCTCTCCTGTGGAACCATCTTCAAGGTTTGGTCCAGGAGGCAGACATCCTAAGTTTAAGAGCAGGCTAGGCTTAAAACGTTCCTTCCATTTGGGGAACAACAGCACCATCATCATCCATAGTCTCTAATGTCGTCATAAAGCACCGAAGTCTGACGTAATTTACATATCCTACCTGGTTTGCGGTTTTCCACCCCCGTTCTGAATTCCCATAGGCCTCTTTAATATCGTCAAATAAGAACTGTGTTCCAAAAATAAACAAATGACCCCGGCGGTTTGACTCTTATGGATATGAAGCATCAACTGACGGTGAGAAAACGATAATGTTACTTCCGCCGAATTAGTTACATTTTCGCCAGAAACAGACTGTATGAAATATAAGTGACTGACTATCATAAACGATACAGAACCTCCTCCCTGACAATATCGCAGAGACAGTTTGTTTATTTTTGGACCACAATTCTTATATGAGACGATTCTAAGATGACCCAATGTTATTCTCCATAGAGAAATTACTTTACGAACCAGGGGATGAACGAGTGACGTCAGGACTTCTGTACTCTATAGCCAGTGCAATGCCACATTTGATTACCTCATTAACAAATGACATCACCTGCCTGGTGAAACATGTTCAACAATTCTTATGAATGTGTGGTGTGGTGAAGTAAGTAAGTAAGTAAGTAAGTAAGTAAGTAAGTATGTATGTACATTGTATTTGTATATAGCACTTCTCACAGAGAGAACTCACAAAGTGCTTTACATACAAAATAAATAAAAACACAGCATGAAACATTCAAATGATTTAAAACAACAAAAACACACACACAAAAATCTAAGACATTCCACAAGTGGAACTTAAAAATGTCCACAGAGGCTGCATCTCTCAAGACCTGTGGAGGGGCATTCCATGACCTTTTTTGTTCCGTGGGGGAACTTCAGGTTTCTGCCTCACCCAGCTTAAAAACAACAAAAACAAAAAATCTAAGACATTCCACAAATGCTTGTTTAAAGAGTAATGTTTTAAAGAGAAGTGGTTCTTAAACATTTCCACAGAGGCTGACCTTTTTTCATCCCAGCTCTCAAAACCTGTGGAAGGGCATTCCATACATTTTAGTTTTTGACCTTTCTTCATCCCGGGGGGAACTTCAGTTTTCAGCCGACAGAGGAGCAGTTAGGGGTTAAGTGTCTTGCTCAGGGACACTTCGGACCTTAGGCTTCCCAAGCGGGCTCTCTAACCTAACCATATAACTATGGCCGCCCAACTTGGTACGAGGAATGACCAATAGACCCTGGACAGCTGACCTTAGAAATTACCGCAGATTTCAAGGCCGTCCGTGGAATACAAGGCACAGTGCTGAAAACAAGTTTAAGTTGAACTTAAAGTGACTTCTAAGTTCCACTTCTCCCCAACAGGACAACTTCATTTCCCATCCTGAACGACAAGCCTGATATTATTATTGCATTTTGGCTATGTGCAATAACTGCAAGCCAATGTTCAGAGGCATTGTCAGTATTTGTCTTAATTTCTTTGATTCATATTTCTTTAGTGGCCAATAATTCAACTGTAAGCCAGTGTTTTGAGACATATTGTCTTTTATTGCTACAAAATAAATGATAAAAATACTACATGCATAAATAAATAAAATAAAAAATAATAATAATAAAAAAAAATACAATAGAAATGCCCTCCCACATGATTGGATCGGTGATTAGTATCGGCCTGATCGGACTCTATTTATAACCAGTAACATTGACTCAATTACTAGGTTCCATAGGTTCTACTAGATTTTACTTGATTATTAAAACTTAATCTATTTTTGCTTGATAACTGGTAATTAAGTGTGCCTGCCATGTAATGGCAAAACACTTATTGAGATCCGCCATACTTATTCATATTTATTTCACGCAACAAAAGTTTGTCGCTCCGTAACTGCCGCACGGTTTGCACTACCGCTGCAATATATATGTCAGAGGGAGATTGGCATTCCAGGGAGATTGGAAGTGGAGCGCTTGTTTTTAGGCTCGGGCGGGGCTGCGATGCGAGGACGGCGGCGACGACAACATGGATATACATACATACCGGCTTCAGTGGCGCACTTCGATAATCATTGGACTCCCTATCCACTACCACTGGGAGTCTGGCTTTGACTTCCGCTTGGGACATTACTTTTTCAAACAACCGCGGACTACTTTTTTTCGCCGATAAAGTATAGTTTTGGACCATGACGGAGGCGCGCCGACTCAGGAGACCTTGAGGCCATGGAGGCGCGCCCGAGCGCCTCCAGGCGCGAGTGCCCGCGCTGACCGGCCGATGGTCTCCTAGTCGACTAAGCGCCGTCCGAGTTATGTTCCGATAGGCACAGAATCGTAAATGATGTTGTGGGGACTGCGTTTGCCCCTCTATGGTTTGCCCCAACTGCCACTAACTGAGACACTTGATAATTTCAGCTCAAGGTAAATATTGCATTGCCTGTTATTGTGTAAATAAAACCAAGATCTGCACCAGTGTTGCAGAGGTCTCACTGCCACCACATTTTAAAATTAAATCGAGCAGAAGGCAAAATGTGAATCATGTGTGCGCAATGAAGAAGACTATACCCTCCAAGTATAATACACTAAAACCTTGAAAGATAAGTTTGGCCACAGCTTTACTGTAAGCATGAAAGTGTCCCAAAAAATAGGGAAAACATGTGTCGTATATTAGCCCTTATTTGCTATATTTTATGAACGGTATGCAAGTAAAACATCTGATATAAATGTAACCTAGCTAAGTAAGCGGAATCATGAGTGACACAGACTGGTGTTCGCATAGGTAATGAAGGGCCTCAGATAGCTGTGAAGTCTAATTTACATTGCCTTTTGTTATCTTGGAGACACGAAGTCTAAAGTGATCAAAGAACTTGGACAACAGCTGTTGGGGGATTCTCCCCCAACCCACCCGTTTGTAAGTGTGCATAAAAAGGTGAATGTAATGTAACTCAGGACTAGGACAGTCTCACACGACGTCAGGCCGTTAGGCTGGGAGATCAGGGCTCTGCCCTGGCTCTCTGCTGTTGTTGCGATGCTGTTGCTCTGAAATAAATGCTGATGGAAACTCTGGGTCCGCGATGTGATGTCTCTTCTCCTCTTCTCTACTTCTTTGTAACATCTACCAGCCGGGTAACCCGCATTTTGGGCCTCTTCTGACACGTCATTTGGCGAGCCAGCTCCATTGTTGTGCATGCTTTTCGGCGTGTGCATCGATTAAAGAACCTGTGTGTTTTGAGGTGGCCGCGGGGGCGGGCCTGGCTGTGTGGAGGACGTTTGGTTTGGATCCACGGGAGTCTTCCTACGGCGAGGACGAGGGGAACGCGGCGGAGCAAGCCATGGAGACGTCGGCGCGACCTGGGTTTCTACTGTGTCTAAAAGGTGTGACCTCGCAGCGGCTGCTGTGATGACTGGCTGCGACGGCCTCGGGACCACATCTTAGATGGCTACACTTCTCTACTCTTCTCTACTCTTTCCATGGTGGCTGTCGGTGCGTGGCGGACGGCGTTGCGGAGGACTTGCTGTGGAGAAGTCCTCCGTGGGGGGAGGAGAGGTGAGAATGGAGAGGCTATCTTTTTGGCTGGAAGACAAGATACCATCTGGGAACAGCGCTCAGCTTTTTTCTGCTGAGGTGCATGGACATTTAGAAAGAGACTACGAAAGCGGCATTTTCGGATGGGAACACTGACAATACAGGACGAGAGGTTATATTTAAAAGTGGTAAAAGTGAATTAAACCGCGGAGCGTCTATTTTTGTTGCCGTGAGTGAACAGTGTAAAGAGGATTTGTTGTGACACTTTCTGGTCACTGGTATCTAATGTGAGTTTATTTTCTGAGTTATTATTTCATTAAAGGTACACTCCTTCTAGGTATCGTATGTGGGCATCTCCGTTGAAGTGATCATGTGACAATGTTAGCTTAGTGAAAAGCTTGAATGTTGTATAACTGGTGCTTGGCGCGAGGGGACATCGGTCGGAAGAGAAGTTTTATCGTTTGGTGAAATGTATGATTCAACTGTAGACTGTCAGCATCCAAAGTTTGGTTGCTGTGTAACATTTTATTCCAGAGTTTAAGGTTAACAGGGAGGACCTACACACTGATTGGGAAGGGGAAATATAGGTTGATGCGAAAGAGAGCATCCTATGTATTTTCTCTGAATAAGATTTTCTGAGTGTTTTATATTTTAAGCTTGTTATATTTTTAAATAGGTTCAGTATTTTGCCTTCTGAAATCAGTCCAGCGTCATGTGACCCATGACATAGGCAACAGATGTAAGCCGATATTGTTTCTAGATACTGATATTCTTTCTTGATTTTGTGAAACAGTTTGTCTATTTTATTTTGAAATTGAATGTAAATCACTGTATGATTTTATTGTGTAACTATGATGCCTGTATCTAAGTTGTTCTGTCTGATTTGTTGTTTGAAGTTGAATCTTACTGAATTTCTTTTTGCTCTGCTTGAGTTCCAGCCATGGTCTTGGGGGGTCGTAAGTGAGAATGTTATTTTTGATGTTTTTCTTTCATACTGTTTTATTCAATATACTTTTTGCGAAAGACGTTATAAGTCTTTCGTGGGGGGATGTGTCGTATATTAGCCCTTATTTGCTATATTTTATGAACGGTATGCAAGTAAAACATCTGATATAAATGTAACCTAGCTAAGTAAGCGGAATCATGAGTGACACAGACTGGTGTTCGCATAGGTAATGAAGGGCCTCAGATAGCTGTGAAGTCTAATTTACATTGCCTTTTGTTATCTTGGAGACACGAAGTCTAAAGTGATCAAAGAACTTGGACAACAGCTGTTGGGGGATTCTCCCCCAACCCACCCGTTTGTAAGTGTGCATAAAAAGGTGAATGTAATGTAACTCAGGACTAGGACAGTCTCACACGACGTCAGGCCGTTAGGCTGGGAGATCAGGGCTCTGCCCTGGCTCTCTGCTGTTGTTGCGATGCTGTTGCTCTGAAATAAATGCTGATGGAAACTCTGGGTCCGCGATGTGATGTCTCTTCTCCTCTTCTCTACTTCTTTGTAACATCTACCAGCCGGGTAACCCGCATTTTGGGCCTCTTCTGACACGTCACATGAAAAGAAAGAAAGAAAAGGAAACTGAAAATAGTACTACAGTGCTTTGCAGTGGCATCTTTTGGGTCCCAAGTGATGCAAGTTCCACCCCCTAGCATTCGCATTTAACCTACAATTCAATTATTTTATGAATTTTCTCCACCACTGAACGTTATTGCAGATTTGACACTTGACTCTTGAGTGTTGGAAAGTAACTAAAGTAACTTATTACTTAAAGTAATATTATTATCATTAACTAGTTACTATTTTCACGAGCCTTGGTGGTACTGTGGGTTTGAGTGTCTAGACTTTGTTTATTTTCATTCCGTGATTGTGTGTTGTTTTGGTCCATTGATAAAATTATCAGATGGATATAAATTTCAAATACAGTATACTGAAAAATATTAATAGGCTATTTGAAATGTCATTTTGTTACATTTTTTGGTACCCACATTGTGTCAGAAACCATGTGTTGCTGAGGGAGCCTTTTTCCAGAATTATGGTAGTTGAACTGAAGAACTTTATAAAAACTACACATCTTGTAGGCTTGTTACAGTATGGATTATTTACATGTGTCAAGCCTGACCCAGGTTTTGTTTGGCAAGTTATAGGACACCAGATTTATAATGATACACTAAATATCCAGCCATACAGAATGTTTTAGCCTACAATATATAAATTAACATATTATTTTTGTTAAACCCATTACTGTCACTCAGGTTAATATTGTAAGGCTATTTGTGAAATTGTGACTACTGTAACTGTGACAAACTTGTTACATATTTTTGGATTGCATTGAAATGCACTGGCACATGTTGGCCTCATATGGCCTAGCACTTTGTTTGGAGCTTAACTGCTTTATTAAAGAACAGAAGTTGTTCTCATTATCAGTTTGAGCCCATGTGGTTTTCATTTAGTCTGTAAGTCATGAATTCATACACAGTAAAAGTCTTAATATTCATTTAATTCAAATGAGTGTACAAATGAAACCAAATGGACCCATCATGTCATGTGTACAGTACACTTTTCTGAGTTAAATCAACAATGAGGATTTTACAATGTCGGCTGCAGAAAAGGGAAACAAACAACTAAGTTGAAGGGCAAAATACTGGGGGGCGTGAAAAAGAAAAGGTAAAGTAATAAGTAACAAGTTACTTTTGGCACGCGCGCACGCACGTACGCACGCACGCACGCACGCACGCTGGCGCACACACACACACACACACACACACACACACAGTGCCATATGACAGTGCCAGTCGCTCGAACCTAGTGTGTAGTTACAGTATGTTGGAAAATGTATTCTTAAATGAACTTTACCTTTGACCTGTAACCTAGTCCATGTGTATCAGCTTACACATGGACTGTGGTGTTAGCTCTATAATTAAATGTTTTTATGTACATGGAGGAAAGAAGCCATTGTGAGTTATAAAAATGTAAAATATAGTATCAACAATGAACAAAAAAGGATTTCCAAAGAAGTACTGCTTGCCAAAAAGGTGTGAAATGCAGACTTGCAAAGAAAAGAAAACTTAAGTGAAAAAATATATAATTTATTTAGAGCAAGGCAACAAAATATAATATCAACAATGTTTTGGCTTTGTGTTTTGGCACATTATTTACATTGGGGGTGTGCTTAGTCACTAACATAGATGACTGACTTGGGTCGGCTAAGTTGAATTAAAAGAAGTGGGGCCAGGCAGCGGCCCCACTCCCCAGTAGCATGCAACTCCCTGTCACAGAGACAAGACGAGACAAGAGAGACAAGTTGGCTGCATGACACTGGGCTGGATATATGATGACGTATGCACAAAAGAAGATGCAGGGTATACATTTGTGCAACAAACAGAGTGAAGCCTTTGGGACATTTAAGATTGTTTCATCAGGTTTGGTCCAGAGCACAAACAAGGAAGATTGATCTTACCTTCAGCACCTGGCAAAAGTAAGTATTTCTTTTTTGCTTTAAAGGATTAATATCAGAGCTCAATATGTTTTTGACTCAGTGGATTAGGCCTTGTAAGGAATTCAGAATATCTAAAGTGAGTTGTGTGTATTTCATTTAGAGAACTCTAAATTGTGTATGCTGATGTCCTTGTAACCACTGTACCACAGTTGGAAAATGTATTCTTAAATGAACTTTACCTTTGACCTGTAACCTAGGAAGTCCAATCAAAATATTTTGATTGGCCCTGGCCATTTGTGCCAAACTACATTTCCAGCAAAACATGCATCACACAAATCGGTACAGATTATCTCTTGAGTCGTGTGATCAAGATGTATCACTCCAATTTTCAGCCAATTCTATTCCAATTGGATATGACTGCCTTCCAAAATGTGCAGGCTAGTTCAAATGTTGTGCAGATAGTCAACCTGGCCTGGCGGGCAGCTGTGCTCCGAGCAGCGCCTTTTTCTAGTTCGACATGACATTCTGCTATTTTCCCAGAAATGAGCGTCGCGACTGTCACAGACATGCACAGAGCAAGTTCTGTCCGGGAACACAGTGCAGTGTTGGTGGCCTACCATTGGACCACGTCAGCTCCACATACTCATCCACTCACACTCATTTCATCCTCAGACCGCTCTATTTAAGCTGGAAGGTTGCACTTCTCATTCTGTTGTTTTGCTGCACACACACTGTTGCTGCTGCTGCGCTGCTGTTCATTGCTGTTGCTAAAATTGCTGCTCACCCTCCACCACCCCATGCTACCACCTGTTGTTTTGGATCTGCTGTTTATGTACAGGGGATTCTGAGTCCCTGGTTGGGAAATGCGCTTTATCAGAGTACCTAAAAGCAGATCCAATTCATCGCCAAACCATAATAAATATATTGCTAATTTTATATTCAATAAGTATATCTTATCCTTTATGAGTAGTCTTTATCTATTTATGTGTTGTCCTGACAGAACTAAAATTCTTTTGTCTTTTTAGGACTAAGATTTTACTTTGACCTCCTGTCAACTTATATTGTGATGAAAATTAATGCGATGGTTAATACTAGCTTAATATAATATGTTGCAATTTTTTTTAAAGTAAAATATGCTATATATATATTGAGAAATAGAGATCAACCAGGTGCTCAATGGAAATAAATATATAGTAAAAAAAGTAGGTGCTCAAAGTCAAGATGTTCCACAATAACTTGGCCCATGTCATTACTGCCATTACCCTTTCCTCTGCCTCCTGCATTGGATACAGGATAGGTGGGCACTAAGGACATCTGGGCACCTCGATGTAAAAGTGGCTATTTTGTCCAAAATGTAAAAGATAATGATCATCTTACCAAAATCACAGTGGCCTAGCCCTAAATGTATACTAATGGACTCCAAATGTGTCATAGGGCCCAGGGGTCATCAACAAAAAAAGATCAAAAACATATCTGTTCAGAAGGATCTATTTGCTACAAAAGCAAAGGAGGTCAGAACCTTTTTCAACAAGTAAAGCTTGTTGAAAAAGGTTTTCACCGTTTAAAATGTTTCAAAGTGTCCAAAAATAACAATGTATAACTATAATAACACTCCATAATCATAATTTGTGGAAACCCTTGAGCCTGGGTCCACAATCACCATCAGACCTCCAGCTTAGAAGTTTCCTCACCTCTGATCAAAGTTGGGAGTCCTTTCATGAACCTAGTTGTGACACTGCATTCCTTTAAATCCTGTCCTGCCCTATCTAATCACTCATCATGTACGTACATGTATAGTCGCATACAGTATGATGGTTTTGACTCCTCAAGATGTAACCGTAATGGAAACCACAACTATCGAATGATCTCCTCCTGACCTCAGGTAACACTGTCCTCTGAAAAGCCAGCAATCTCTATAAAAAATATATATGTATATATATTTATTTGTGGCTCAGTAGTTAATGCAGACATACTAATGTTTTAAAATGTGTAGCACATTGGCATAGACACTATGGCATATTAGGAGTTCATTATGTATTTCTGGTAAAATTATTGATCACTTGTTTTGTCTGTGGCAAAAATAAAATATTCATGAAAATGTCCATCACAAGCTGGCATGGTGATGACTCCTGTCTATTCCAATGTGCTGCACATTTTAAAACAATAGTATGTCTGCATTAACTACTGAGCCACTTAACGACCAAAAAGTAAAATCCTAATTATTTTGGATAATAATATATATCAATAATAATTGAGTCTCATCGGTACAGACAGTGCTTCCATCACAAAAGGGCCACTTAGCTGCAAAGGTGAGTGGGTTCGTATTATACATCATATGGCTAATATAGAGATTGCTGGCTTTTCAAAAGACAGTGTTACTTGAGGACAGAAGGAGATCAAGTTCTACCAGCTAAACCATTCCTTCGGTTTGGCAAGGTATCAGGTATACTCTGTTGATGAGAACATCCAAGGTATGCAAATGTAACAAAAGACACACACTACAAGCTACACTTGATTTGATTTGGTTTATTAGACGTAATAATGACATGTTACTTACAGACAAAAAAGATATGTAATGTACATGAATGACATGGCATGCCCTATGATTAATGATAGGGCATGCCAGGATTCTAATTTAATGCAGTGTCAAAATAGTTTAATACAAAGGCACCTAACTTTGATCAGAGGTGAGCTAACTTTTAAGATGGAGGAGGTCCTGGGCTGTGTATTTTATTTTTTAAGACAATAGATTAATGGAGTGTATGAGGTGTGTCAGACAATGAAACAATTAAAGTCAACGGTATGTGATCAGTGTTGGAAAGTAACTAAAGTAACTTAACGAAAAAAGTATATATTATTACCTTTTTCCAATAACTAGTAATATAATAAAGTATTACCCTCGCCAAAGTTTCACGTTTTGAGTAATAAATATTACAGTTACTATTTTCCAAAAGTAGTATTTTCACGAGCCTTGGTGGTACTGTGGGCTTGAGTGTCTAGACTTTGTTTATTTTCATTCTGTGATTGTGTTGTTTTTGGTCCGTTGATATAATGGTCAAATGGATATAATGTCAAATACAGTATACTGTTTTGAACAATATTAATAGGCTATTTGAAATGTCATTTTGTTATAGCCTAAATTATTTGGTTCCCAAATTCTGTCAGAAACCATGTGTTGCTGAGGGAGCCTTTTTCCAGAATTATTGTAGTTGAACTGAAGCACTTCATAAAAACTTGTGGATTATTTACATGAGTCAAGCCTGACCCAGGTGTGGTTATAGGACACCAGATTTATAATGATGCACTAAATATCCAGCCATACAGAATGTTTTAGCCTATAATATATAAGTTAACAAATTATTTTTGTTAAACTCATTACTGTCACACAGGTTAATTTTGTAGTGCTATTTGTAAAATTGTGACTGACTGTGACAAACTTGTTATGCTAATGTGCATATTTTTGGATTGCATTGAAATGCACTGGCACATGTTGGCCTCATATGGCCTTGCACTTTGTTTGGAGCTTAACTGCTTTAATAAACAACAGAAGTTGTTCAAAGATTGTGTCTCATTATCAGTTTGAGCCCAGGTGTGGTTTTCATTTAGTCTGTAAGTACTTCATACACAGTAAAAGTCTTAGTGTTCATTTAATTCAAATGAGTGTACAAATGGAACCAAATGTAAGCAATGTAAACTGCAGAAAAGGGGAAAACCTCAACTCTGAGAAACAAAGTTAGGCACCTTTGCATCAAACTATTGTGACTGCATTCCTTTAGATCCTGTCATGCCCTTCATTAATCACTCATCGTGTACTTTACATAATTATCTGTTTTGACTCTCAAGTCATTTACATTGTTCCATTCGGCATACCTTAGACTTTCTCATCAACATAGCTAGTAGGCCTACCTGTTCACCTTAATGGAAACCACAACTATTAAAGTTGACACACAAAAAAATAGTTTAGCAGGTAGAACTTAATCTCTTCCTTTCCTCAAGTATGGCCATTTTGCTCCTGCAATGTAAGATGGAAGCACTGTCTGTACTGATAAGACCCAATTATTGAAATCCCAAACATGGAATATACTTGGACCATGCCACATTTAATGCCTGTCTCAGGACTGCCACCTGCCAGTATACAGTGGATAACTTCCCACTTCCCAGTTTCCAGGTTTTCGAAAGTATAGCTAACCACTTTAACCCTGACATCCCACTTTTGGGCATTATAGGCTAAAAAGAAAAGAAAATGACTGATCTACAATAATACGTAAAAGAGTGTCATGTATATGTATCCCTTAGGTGGAATAGAAGAACCTATCCTTAGATCAACCATGGATGACGATGTTGCTGCACTTGTAGTTGACAATGGCTCTGGGATGTGCAAAGCAGGGTTTGCTGGGGACGATGCACCTCGTGCGTACTTCCCCTCCATCGTTGGAAGGTCCAGATATCAGGTTAATAACCAAACACACGCACGCACGCACGCACGCACGCACGCACGCACACACACACACACACACACACACACACACACACACACACACACACACACACACACACACACACACACACACACACACATACACACACACACCTGGTTTTCTATACCATACACCCATTTTTCCAGATCTGACAAGGACACTAGGTGAATTGCGTTTGAATAATGTATTTATGCATTTAGAGTTGTGGTGTTTATGTATCTTGTTTCTTTTCTCAGGGAGTGGTAGGGATCGAACAGAAGGACAGTTATGTAGGATATGAGGCCCAGTCGAAGAGAGGGATCCTCACCCTCACTAACCCCATCAAAAATGGCATCATAACCAACTGGGATGACATGGAGGAGGTAGGAACACAGGAATACTTTCACATGTGCTGGCTACCCAGTACAACCAATCACTGGTCACTGAGCCCCAAATGCCAGACTATACCTCCAACACTATGCACAAGCTTTACTTAGAGGGTCATTTTTCTTCTTGCCAAATGGATATAAAAAGTTTTTTTCATTATTATTTGTCTGCACCAGGCCGAAGGTCATCGGCAGCTCAGTCATCATGCAACAAAACATCAGCTCATGTCTTTTGGATTTCTTATTCAAAGATATTACCGGAAACAATAAATACTTTAGCTGTAGCTGTATATTTTACTTTTATGTAAATGTTTTGGAAGCACAAATATGGCATTCTTAGCCGCTTGATTGACATAAGAAAGTACAACATATCCTGTACACGTGTCTCATCTCTCTCTCTCTCTCTCTCTCTCTCTCTCTCTCTCTCTCTCTCTCTCTCTCTCTCTCTCTCTTACAATTAAAAGTGCAATCAGTTACAGTACCATGAAATCACATGTTTTAAAGCAGCAGCCGGCCATTTAAGTTGTGGTGTGTTATGTGATTTGAAATGTGTGAAACCTCTTTCTGCTGTGTAGATCTGGCACCACACCTTCGATAACGAGCTTCATGTGGACCCTGAAGATCATCCACTTATGCTGACTGATGCTCCTCTCAACCCTAAGGCCAACAGGGAGAAAATGACACAGGTGGAGGCAAACACTCTCTTAGGGTTAGGGTTGTTGAATTATTATTGACATGTCCTTGAGCTAGAAACTTGACCCCTACTCATTCCTCCTCACTCAATGTACAGTACACTGCAAAATCCAAAGTCTCAGTTTAACTCTGAGATCACAACAATGGATATAAGGGTCCATTGTTATAGTCTGGGACCTGGGTTCTATTTACTGTACAGTATGTGTAGGCTGCTGTAGATTACTGTCCATGTGTCTTAATGTAAAACAATAAGAGTAAGGGGCAAGTGTTTTCAGTCCAACCAACCACGATACCAGGGAATTTCACTAATTGGTTCAACTCCCTCTGAAGACGTCCTCATTGTGGAAATCAACTGAATTAAATACTGCATACACACAGCCCTCCATAGCATTGCATGTCAGAGATGTAGGTGTATCAAAATGTACGTTTTTCATCATCTAGATCATGTTTGAGAACTTCAACTCCCCTGCCATGTATGTGGCCATCCAGGCAGTTTTGTCTCTCTACGCCTCTTGTCGGACCACTGGTAAGTGTTAGTTTACTTCTGAAAGTGTACAAATATAACCAAATGGACCTGTAAATGTCCATTTGGTTATATGTGTATACTGAGGATTTTACTTGTATTGGACCTGTGTCATAGACAGTGCCATAGGTTGCTGCATCTGTATTGCCCCAGTGACTAATTGAACTTCTTGTTTCTCCAGGTATTGTGGTGGACTCTGGTGATGGTGTGAGCCACACGGTGCCCATCTACGAGGGCTATGCTCTGCCTCATGCCATCCTTCGAATAGAACTGGCAGGCAAGAAGGTCACAGATTATATGATGCAGGAACTCCCCACTACATGTATGTACCATTCTGAAGCAAATTACTTGCAACATTTCGGCAAAGTCCTTCCTCTACTCGCTAGATGCCTGAAGGTGGTCTTTGACCGAAACGTGCCAAGTCATTTAATAAAAGTGTTTCTTTGTTGAGCAAGTGAAGACAGTGTGTGGTTGTTTATCTTTCTCCTTACATGTTGCGGCTGCTCCACCAACACACCTGTCACTAAGCCCTATCAGGTGTGAAGACGTTTTTTTTAACCCTAACATTGTTGAAATGGGCTATAAAAGTAAACTTGCCTTGCCTCATTGTAGATTGCGAGAATCTAAATATTTCTAAAACCCCTCCTTCTTGTACAGTGGAGAATGTGTGCAGAATGAAGGAGGAACTGTGTTACGTGGCACTGGACTTTGAACAGGAGATTGCTGCCTCCTCTTCCTCACTGAAGCAGAATTACCAGCTGCCTGATGGTCAGGAGATCACCATTGGCAACGAGAGGTTCCGCTGCCCTGAGATCCTCTTCCAGCCCTTTCTCAACGGTTTGTATAGTGCCGATGATAGTACAGTATGAATCTGGGTAGTAATGACAGGAATGTAGTTCATTTATTCACTTATTCACAAGAATTAAATAACAATGTAACAACCTCTACATCTGCAGCCATTTTCCACACATTTCTGTGTTGTCACTGCTGTTGTATCTTACTGACTCACCTGCCAGTGAGGAGCCCCCACGTGGAGGACAAACGTCTCTCCTACTCAGGTATGATGTCTGCGGGAATCCATGAAACCACCTACAACAGCATTATGAAGTGTGACGTGGATATCCGTGAGACTCTGTACAACAACATAGTGCTGTCCGGAGGCACCACCATGTTCCGAGGCTTTGCTGACCGCATGCAGAGGGAGATGACTGTTCTTGCTCCTCCCGCCATGAAGGCCAAGGTACATGGACAGACAGCCATCCTACTATAATTCTACAAAGCTCTGTGAGGGTGGTGGTGTGAGGGTGATGAGGCCAAAATCTCTTCTGCCCGGTTCTCCTCAGTGGCTGGAGCAATTGATCTGCATTTGCACACAGCCATTGACCATTACCATGTGCACGGAACAGCGAAGCCCGTTTTTCGCTTTCCCCAACTGTCAGCTGTTTATTCGCGTTTTTGTGTTTGCGTTATTGCCAACAGTTTTCCAAAACACACAGTACCAGTTTTCTGGATTTTCAAGGAAACAGTCTCAATATTTCAGTACAGTACGATATGATAATCAACTTGCAGGGACTTGCTGGAGATGGGTAATCTAACATGATATGCTAAATATAACTCAATAATTTTTGTCAACTTATGATATTCTGTTTTAATGGATTATATGGTACAGATTCATTCGAAAACTCAAGCCAAAAATAATTATTATGTCCATGATTTACCAACCATGCAATTATTGGCCAACATTGAATTATTCAGGTATGTTCAGTATTTTTTTTGCCAGACCCAAGGGGTCGGGCTTACATGAGGCTTTGTATCTGTTTTCTCCATACATGGTATGTCACTTTGTCCCCCGGCCCCAGCCAAAAAAGTCTGTCCCCCTTTCGTCATAGAAGGGACATAGAAGGGACACACGTCATGCGAAGCCCGGCCATTCAGATTTCAACCACTAGGGGTCTGGCAGTACCAGGTCTCCTGGTTCTAGTTGTATTACTAAACCAATGCAAAATTAAAAAAAAAACATTGATAGAACTTTATTAAATTCAGGGTGTCACAGCAGAATACCAAGATTACAAAGAATGTGCACAGTAGACAATAAATACGACAGTAAAAACAGTACTAACCCATTCTATAATATGCAAGACTACACACTTGCATACATGCACATACTTGCTTGCATGTCTCTTTAGGTCTATTAATTTGCAATATACATGTCTGTAGCTTTGAGTGGATTGAAAACATAAGCTTTTTAACCTACTTAAGCTAAAGTGGTGGCCGTAGCTTAGTGGGTAGAGACGCCGTCTGGTAATCAAGGTCCCTAGGTCGCCCCCATAGACACAGTCGAAGTGTTGAAGTGTCCCTGAGAAAGAAGCTTGACCCCCCCCCCCCCCCCCCCCCCCCCCCACACACACACACACAGGACTTGACTACAACAAAATAATATTACCTAGAGTAGCGCTTTTATGCTTCCACCAGAGGTAACTAACACATTTACACATTTACATGTTACTTAATGTACAATGCATTATTCTTTGTTTCTCTGTGTTCATCCGGTTAATTCCTTCTGGAAGTATTGTTCAAATGTCTTCCTCTCCCTACTCCAGATCATTAATCCTCCTGAGAGGAAAGACTCTGTGTGGATCGGTGGTTCCATCCTGGCTTCTCTCTCCACCTTCAAGGAGATGTGGATCAGCAGGAAGGAGTATTTTGAGTCTGGTTCCTCTATTGTCCACCGTGTGTGCTTCTAGAGAGACAAGCTCTCCACCCATCCCATTTACAGCTTACCTTCCAACGTAAAGTAAATATCCGAAGATAATGAAGATTTGAGAATTCCATGAATCCCATCTGGTTTTATGTATGCAACACACAGGTCATTAGTATCCATTATGGGGCTGTGACACATGGAGCATGCAGCATCCCTGTCATGCTTTAATATGTAGGCTACTAAGAGCATGAACATATTCAAGATATCACAGATGTCTCTTGGACATAAATGAGGAGACATAACAGGAGGAATAATTGATTCTGAACTGCATACTCTAAATATGCCAGCAGCATGGCCACTGAGGGTAACATACATGTTGCACCTCTTGTTTCTATGGACGTTTTTATTGGACTTTATTTTGTAACCCAGAAGATACAACTGCCAAATTGTATAACTTGATTCACATGTATTTTACTATCCATCTATGTGGTACAGGTACACCTCTCATTTCCACGTGATGTTTTACTGTAAGTTTTAAATAGTGTTTTAAAGGTCTTAGTTTTTCTTTTTTTTTGGGGGGGGGGGGGGGTTTATGACCTCAATTACACCCAAAAAATGAACTTTGAACATTCTGTGGTCTGGGGTTTTCTGAATTATTAGCCTAAAAAAGTGCTGGGATTGGCCCCTTGACTTTGACGTCATAGTCCCTTAATCCCGCCCCTCCCCTCTCCTATCCTCCACACAGGTGGAAGAGTTGTACGAATAAATCACACTTTGGGAGCATCAAAATTGGGGTGCAGATAATCCTCTCTTTTCTTTCATTTATTCATTTTTTTTATCCTGCACACATTTACATTATTGTTTGGATAAATACAACCACTTTGCACATTTCGTTTTACTTGTGTCCAGATTATCCAGCTACTGCTACTGCAAAATTGGAGTTGGTAAGGCCCTTATCCTCCCACTGCTTCGCCACGTGCTCACTCTGAACAAAACTTCTGCGTCAATGCAGCAATCACTAAAAATGTTCCTTTATTCTTTCATCTCCACAGCACTGTGTTCCCATATACGTATTGTGTAGCCTAACATTTGAATGTAAATAAATAACTACACTCCAACAATGACGATGGACAGGACTCACTTAATGCTTCATTTATTTATTTATTTAATTTTTTGCACAACGTGTTTTGCTGTGTTGGCACCTATACGTAGGTTTTAATTAGGAACCTAGGAACTTCTTTAATCTGATAAGATAAGGTAACCAAGAGGGCAATAGGGTTTAAAGTGAGAGGGAGAGGAAGCTACAACACATTGACCCAAACAAATACTCGTCTAAGGAGCTACAGAGCAGTTGAGCAGTCCTACTTCAATTCCCTGTCAGTCACCCTGATGAACCTTCCTCTCTTTGCCAATTCACTTCGGAAGTGCTATTATACATCTGTTTCAACAGTTTTGTTTGTTTTTTTGCAAGGAGGCTTCAGCAATGTGAGGCTTCAGAGTAGCTGGAGAGCTGGGGGGATTGAGGCCAAATATATTCTTAGGATGTTGGGTCTTCATGGTATCCAGATGAGCAATCCTCATACTTCAGATCGATCAGGCCCTTTCCCAGAAACAATCCCCACACAACTGAAAGTGAAAGTATGCAATAAACAAACAGTTGTTATGATTATGAAGGGTATTAGGAGGCTGAGTGTAGGTTAGGTTTCTCTCCTGTGTCGGTGTGTGTGTGTGTGTGTGGGGAGAGTGTCGGGTGTGATTGGATGATTGTAGGAGAAGGGCGTGCCAGCAGCAGACGCATCCGTTCCTGATTGGTGGCCAGGGGGCGGCTTCAACTTTAAAAGGCTGTCAGCGGGCCGGCGACAGCGAACCCGTTCCTTCTCAACTTCCAACCCGTCCGTCCTTCTGTGTTCTGTAGTAGCCATTTTGTGCATTGTGAAGCCGAACAGATATGTAATCCTTGATCTCTGCAAACACTTGATCTACACCATAGATCTAGATGCTTACAGCTCGATCCTAACTCGGCCTTGGCCGATTACTGTCATCATCTTGTGATCTAGTGTTCTCAGCTACGAAGGGGGGGGGGAATTATTATTATGATTTCGTTTGAGCTTTGTTTTCTGATAGGGAGGTTAGTATTTTTGTATTTTGCTTTCTGTCGTGGGTAGGTAAGAAGTTTGTGTTCTAGTTTTGTTTTGTTGTACATTCCTCCGCCCCTGAATAGAGTTTGTAAACCCTTTTGGAGAATAAAAAGAAAAGATCGAAAAAGCAAACTGTTTGGACGGCGGTTCTTGGGAGTTGGGAAGGGCGGTCTTCCACACCATATGTTATGTCTCGGTTCCCCTAGGCCGGGGCGTAACATATATGGGGGCTCGTCTATTTTCTTTTGTTGGGTAAGTGCGTTTTTTCTTTTTTTGTACTTTCGTATTTCTGATTGGCAGTTGTGATAAGGTTAGAATGGACGAAGAAGTTATAAAGGAGTTTAAGAAGGGTCCCTCACGAGAGAAATTAGAACGGTGCACAAAGGACAATTTGTTGTTGTTGGTAAAATTCTTTGGTGTGGAGGTGCCTATTAATGCTAACAAAGATGAACTGAAACAACTACTAAGTGAGAAGTTGGAGGAGGGAGGTGTATTTACTGGGACTGGGGGGGCCAAAGAGACGGATAGGGAGATATACGCTGGAGCGGAGGCGCCGCGTAATGTCATACCGCCTGCCTCTGTTTCACCCAACATTGCGTCACCGGAGCACCAAAATGCACCCAGTGAAATGATACAGGTAACACCTGAAACATCACGGGATGATCTCTTGTTGACGTTGCGCATCAAAGAGACAGAGAATCGCAGCAGAGAACTAGAGATAGAGGTGATGAAATTACGGTTGAAAGCGTTGGAAGTGGAACGGTCACCACCCGTTGTTACCAGTGATGCACAATCCCAGCAATCCACTTCTACTAGTAAGCCTAAATTCGAGATTAACAAGCACATTGCACTAGTACCACCCTTTAGAGAGAGTGAGGTAGACTCTTATTTTAATGCGTTTGAACGCATAGCGACTGCTTTAAACTGGCCAAAAGAGATGTGGGCATTATTATTACAATGCAAATTGGTGGGGAGGGCGCAGGAGGTATATGCTAGTTTACCAATGGAAGAGGGTTTAAAATATGAAGTGGTGAAAGCTACTGTGTTACGGGCCTACGAATTGGTTCCAGAAGCATATAGACAAAAATTTAGGAATAGGGAGAAAACTGCCAGTCAGACATACGTCGAGTTTGCGCGTGAGAAGGAGGTATTGTTTGACAAGTGGTGTCAGGCGAGTAAAGTGAAAAATCAGGAGGAATTGCGACAATTATTTTTGTTGGAAGAGTTCAAAAACCGTACACCCGATAATATTGTTGTGTATTTGAATGAACAAAAAGTCAGTTCGGTATCGGACGCGGCGGTTTTGGCTGATGAATTTGTCTTAACACACAAAGGGGTGTTTTTTTCATCTGCACCCCGCGGAAATAATTCTTTCAGACAGCCATCGGAAAATAGAACACGGCCACCAAACAACCCGTGGCGCGCTAACACTAATCAGTCTCCGGGGGAGACGCGTGAGTGTTATTACTGTCATGAATTTGGTCACCTCATTGCCATGTGTCCTAGAAGGAGAGAGACAAGACAGGATAACAGAGTGCCAGCCACGATTACTTTAATCCATACCCAACCTATAGCTTTACCTGAGGGTGAGCCGGTAGTGGATAAAGATTTTGAACCTTTTGTGTCCACTGGGTTTGTCTCTCTCTCTGGCAGGAAGGATGATGAAATTCCTATCAGTATTTTGCGCGACACGGGGGCAAAACAATCTGTCGTTTTGGGCAGTGTTTTGCCTTTTTCTGATGAGTCTTACAGTGGTTTTGACGCGTTGGTCTGGGGGATAGAAATGAGTGTTTTTCGTATCCCCATGCACCATATGTACCTAAATTGCGCTCTTTTTTCCGGTCCCGTTAAAGTGGGGGTGCGAGCCGAATTACCCGTGCCTGGAGTAACACTAATTTTAGGAAATGATTTGGCTGGCGAAAAAGTTTTTCCGCCCCTCGAGGTCGTTGGAACCCTTTTGAAGGTTCCATGCACTCCTACCCCAATGGTGTGTGATTCGTCAACGGTGTTCCCTGTGTGCGCAATTACGCGCGCGCAGTCTCGAAGAAATGGTGAGGCGGTGGATCTCACCAACACATTTATGGGTTTGTTAGATGATGTATCACCCACTCAGCACTCAGGCGCAATTGTCAATTTGTTGCCTAGTGATGCTGAGTTAAGTTTGTCAGTGGATAAACCACAATTCATTCAAGCGCAACAGTCTGATGATACCTTGAGTACATGTTTATCTAGTGTTGGGGCATCAAAAGAAATCCCACACTCTGCAATATACTTGTTAGATGATGGTGTACTTGTTCGTAGATGGTCAAAAAACGATTTTGATTCTGTGTATCAAATAGTTGTGCCTAAGCCATTCCGTAGTCAGGTTCTGAGTTTAGCTCATGATCATGTTTTCTCTGGACATTTAGGAATCAGAAAAACCCATAATCGAATTCTCCGTTATTTTTTTTGGCCTGGGTTAAAAACCGACGTAGTTCAGTTTTGTCGGTCATGTCACACATGTCAGGTTGTAGGCAAACCCAATCAGATTATTCCCCCGGCTCCACTACAACCCATTCCAGTGATTGGAGAACCGTTTGAACATGTAATTATAGATTGTGTTGGACCATTACCAAAAACGAAATCTGGTCATGAATTTATTTTTACCATTATGTGTGCCGCAACTCGTTTCCCTGAAGCTATCCCAATGCGTAAAATCAATGCACGGGCCATAATAAAAGCGTTGGTAAAGTTTTTTTCCACGTTTGGCCTACCCAAGCGCATCCAAAGTGACCGTGGGTCTAATTTCATGTCTAAGGTGTTTGCTCAGGTGATGGTAGAGTTGTCTGTCACACATAATGTATCCAGTGCTTATCATCCAGAGTCACAGGGTGCGCTGGAACGGTTCCACCAGACCCTAAAATCAATGATGCGTAAATATTGTTTGGAACACAAACGAGAATGGGATGAGGGATTACCTTTATTATTGTTTGCAGTGAGGGAGACTACTCAGGAGTCCTTGGGATTTAGCCCAGCCGAGTTGGTTTTTGGCCACACAGTGCGGGGTCCCTTGCGACTGTTGCAAGAGAAATGGTGTACTGACAAACCTAGTCCCAGTCATAACATTCTGGACTATGTTAGTGCATTTAAAGAGCGGTTGCATGATGCCTGTGAAAAGGCTCGTGAGAACCTTGAAGGGGCTCAAGAAAAAATGAAAGTAAAATATGACAGTAATGCAATAACCAGAACCTTCCAAACAGGCGAGCAGGTGCTCGTGTTGTTGCCTATGCCGGGCTCCTGTATGCAAGCAAAATTCTGCGGACCTTATTTAGTGCAACGTAAAGTGAGTGATACCAACTATGTGGTTAGCACTCCCGATAGAAGAAAGAAATCTCGTTTGTGTCACATTAACATGTTAAAAAGGTACATAGATCGGGATGGGGATAATGTCCCGTGCCCACCTGTGGTGATGCCGGTGATGAGTGTTAATGTGGTGCCTGTTCCATATAGTCCTGAAGAGGACGGACTGCATACAGGCAGTGCGCCGGTGCCATGCGCCAGACTAAAGAATTCTGAGATTTTGAAAAATGTAGATGCTCAGTTGTCTACTTTACCAGAGGTGGCTCGTAATGATATTAGTGAGCTAATTTATAGTCATTTGGAACTATTCGGGGATCACCCCACTCAAACTAATGTACTCCAACACGATGTTGACGTGGGGGAGCGGAACCCAATAAAACAGCATGCCTACAGAGTTAATCCGACAAAAAGGGCCTTAATGCAACAGGAGGTGGAATATCTTTTGGAACATGGTTATGCGGTCCCTAGTGCTAGTTCGTGGAGTTCGCCCTGTTTGTTGGTGCCCAAACCTGATCAGACCACTCGCTTTTGCACTGATTACAGAAAAGTAAATGCCGTAACAAAACCAGATTCTTTTCCACTGCCTCGTATGGAGGATTGCGTTGATCGAGTAGGATCTGCACAATATGTTACGAAACTTGACCTTTTGAAGGGTTACTGGCAAGTACCGTTAACACCCCGTGCGTCAGAGATCTCCGCTTTTGTCACTCCCGATAATTTTTTGCAATATACCGTTATGCCGTTTGGATTAAGAAACGCTCCAGCAACGTTTCAAAGGCTAATGAACAAAACATTAGCTGGTATTAAAAACTGCGATGCGTATTTGGATGACGTGGTGGCATACTCGTCCACTTGGGAGGAACATATCCAAACCCTGTATGAAATTTTCGGCCGACTGCGTGAAGCTAATTTGACAGTTAATTTGGCAAAATGTGAATTTGGAAAGGCTACCGTTACCTATTTGGGCAAGGAGGTGGGTCAGGGGCATGTGCGCACGATTGCATCAAAAGTGCAGGCGATTCTGGATTTTCCAGTACCCAAAAGTAAACGCGAACTTCGCCGGTATTTGGGAATGGCCGGGTATTACCGCGGATTCTGCAGAAATTTTGCGGAGGTAGTAACGCCGTTGACAAGCATGGTTAGTCCTAAGGTTCCGTTTAACTGGTCACCTTCTTGTCAGATAGCATTTGAGGGTGCTAAGGCTCTTCTGTGCAGCGCGCCTGTCCTTGCAGCACCAGATTTTTCACGATCATTCAAACTTGAGGTTGATGCGAGTGACCGGGGAGCAGGGGCAGTGCTGGTGCAAGAAGACGATAATGGTATTGATCATCCAGTCTGTTATTTTTCAAAAAAATTCCTGCGTCATCAAGTGAATTATAGCACTATTGAGAAAGAGGCCCTCGCAATGCTGCTTGCGTTACAACATTTTGAGGTTTACGTAGGTTCTAGCCCACTACCTATTGCAGTGTATACAGATCACAACCCGTTAACATTTTTATCTCAGATGCGCAACAACAACCAACGCCTTATGCGGTGGTCCTTGTTGTTACAAGATTTCTATATAGATATTCAACACAAGAAAGGAAGTGAAAATATTATGGCCGATGCTCTGTCTAGGGCTCATTAGGAGGCTATCCTGAGATCAAACATTTTTTTGGGGGAAAATGTTTGATTTTTGGGAAGGGGGGTGTTATGATTATGAAGGGTATTAGGAGGCTGAGTGTAGGTTAGGTTTCTCTCCTGTGTCGGTGTGTGTGTGTGTGTGTGGGGAGAGTGTCGGGTGTGATTGGATGATTGTAGGAGAAGGGCGTGCCAGCAGCAGACGCATCCGTTCCTGATTGGTGGCCAGGGGGCGGCTTCAACTTTAAAAGGCTGTCAGCGGGCCGGCGACAGCGAACCCGTTCCTTCTCAACTTCCAACCCGTCCGTCCTTCTGTGTTCTGTAGTAGCCATTTTGTGCATTGTGAAGCCGAACAGATATGTAATCCTTGATCTCTGCAAACACTTGATCTACACCATAGATCTAGATGCTTACAGCTCGATCCTAACTCGGCCTTGGCCGATTACTGTCATCATCTTGTGATCTAGTGTTCTCAGCTACGAAGGGGGGGGGGAATTATTATTATGATTTCGTTTGAGCTTTGTTTTCTGATAGGGAGGTTAGTATTTTTGTATTTTGCTTTCTGTCGTGGGTAGGTAAGAAGTTTGTGTTCTAGTTTTGTTTTGTTGTACATTCCTCCGCCCCTGAATAGAGTTTGTAAACCCTTTTGGAGAATAAAAAGAAAAGATCGAAAAAGCAAACTGTTTGGACGGCGGTTCTTGGGAGTTGGGAAGGGCGGTCTTCCACACCATATGTTATGTCTCGGTTCCCCTAGGCCGGGGCGTAACACAGTCTCTGATGGTGGTAGAAACATGCTGTGCTTTAAAGCAGATCAGGCCATTTCACAGTGAATGTGAACGTATGCATCTGTCTGTTTTGTTGCTACAAGAACACAATGTGCTCTCTGTTATGAGCTTTAGTATTTGGGCAGCCCACTGTACTGTGATGTGCTGAAGTCTGGTGTGGACACAAGGTCAAATGAATTTACATTGAGAGAGGAACTCCCCTGTATGTATGTATGTACGAGTATGTGAATCTGTACTATGCGTGGAGATACCTTGCTTGATTTATATATTTTTATGTTATATACTTTTTTTTGGTACATTTTATTTCTTGCTTTTTAGTTCTGTGTATGTAAGGCAGTAGCCTTTTTATGTCAGCAGGTGTCGCTGTTGCCAAGCTTCCTCACCTGTGGTGTCACCAAGCATCACCTTTTTGTCCCTCACTGGACACCGTAGTTCAGTTGACTAGGCAGCTGATGGCGCCATGTTTGTTTATGTTTTCTTTCTGTTGGAAAGGTGAGCACTGTTTAATGACTGTCTGAACAATCTGTAAGATATCTGAGTTAAAAACGCCCATCCAGTGAGTTTGTTGCTATACAGTGTTAGCTAAGAAGCTTACCTACATTTTGATGTCATTCTGAATAATATGCACTTACGTTTTTGTACTTAAATATATTATGTAAGTTGGCCAGATTGAGGAACATTGAGAAGAGCCCTCTTTTGCAGTGGAATTGTGAAGGATGTTTTTACATGTTTTGTATCTTATTCTGGCCATTGTTTCCACTAATATTTTATGTGGTTGATCATTAATTGTTATTTAGCATATGAGGACATGTTATTTACAGAGGATGTTTTCTTTTTTTTAATTATTTTTTTTTTCTGCCCCAAAAATCAGGAGTGAAACATTGGAATATCTACTGGCAAACTACCATGGACTTTAACAGTAAAGACAAACAAACAGATCTCTCAACAAAAAGACTAAAGTTACTTCAACTAGAGATCCCTCTCATCTCATCTGGACTGAATAGCCCACAACATAAGAGTGTTAACTATACCAGAAATTTACTCATTTAATGTAATGTGATGCCCCACATGACCTACCTTGCTCTAAAAAAGAATAAAAAGAAAGTAAAAAAAAAAAAAAAGAGAGAGAGGAACTCCCAACAATTAACTGTTTTAATATGTTTTAATTATGTGTAATTTTTGTTTTCATTTCAAGTTCATATGAAAGTTTCATTTCTAATTTGAAATGAAGGGTCTATAGAACAATTTTGGTCCAAGTGTCAAGCACTCAGATCAAAAAATATCCTAGGGGGTGTTGGCAGTTGCCAACCCCCCACCACCCCAAGCAAAAACTGTTATAACTTTTCATTGGATTATCTGATCTGAACATATGAGACATGTATGGATTCAGGATCAGGAGTAGCACTGTCAGTAGGCCAAGGAACTCAATAAACAATATTTAAAAAATGTTAAATCAGCCTCATGGTGGTGCTATAACACCATACTTCACATTATGGCTTTTAGCTTTTGATGAAGGCTAGAGGGATGAAAATGTCTCGCCTGTCTTTCTGACACTGTATCTATAGATTAGATGGTATTTATCTCTCAGTTGCTATATCTGTAGCTATTTTATCTGATCAATGCCCTTTTCCCCCTTTTTTAACCATGCATAGTTAATTGGGGCAGCGCTGGCCTAAAGGTTAGAAGAGCACATAGGTGTGTGTGTGTGTGTGTGTGTGTGTGTGTGTGTGTGTGTGTGTGTGTGTGTGTGTGTGTGTGTGTGTGCGCGCGTATATACAGTATGTATGCTGCATTTTCTCATTTGCAGAGTTGTGAGCTGAGGAAATCCAAGGAAATGCATACACATTATTCCACAATATAAGTTGGAGACCCTACTGTGGATAGAAAAGCAGCCATAACTAAAGCACAGTCAGGATGTAGTGTAACCTGCAGTACTGCACACCTTTCAGGCCAGGCAGCCTGCGTTCACCTAGATTTGACCCCATGCCCAGCTGACCAGACCTTTCCATGACCCTGCCCACAGTGCCCAGTGATGACTACTAGACCCAACCCCTGTGGGACACCAAGAAAGAGACCAGTGCTTCAGTCAGATGAGTCATAGTGCTTTCAGGACCTGGTCTCACCATGATACATGTAGAGAGACAGACGATGCTTTGAGAAAGACAAACCCTTAACCCGGCCCCATGCGTGACCGAACGCTGGTCACTGCAGCACAACAGCACTACTATTTACCCCTTGTTTAGCCTACCTCAGTTTACCTCATTTCCCAAATGCTCCGTTCTAAATGTAGTCAGACGATAAAACTGAGTGGTAGAGGGGGTTTTCCTGTTAACAGTTTAAGTCAAGATCAGCAGAAAATCCAGGAGGAAAAAAAGAAAAACAGGAGGTAACCTCTATGGTCTGCTTGACCTTATTAATGGGAGAATTAATAGACTTTTAAGAAACATTTAGGGTGCCACTAGAGGGTTGCACAGGAAGAGAGATACTTCCACAATAAAGAGGCAATGTGAAATGTGTAAATAAGAACATATAAGTTGGTGCCACTGTGCAGCTTCAACAGAAAACTATTGAAAGCAACACAACTGTTTTTTTTTTTTTTTTTTTTTGTATAGTGCGTATGTTTAGTGCTTGTGCTATGCTAGGATTGATCCTGCACCAACTCTGTGAGGGTCAATAGGCTCTATGCACAGCAGCCATATTGGAAAGAAATTGGGCCTCTTCTTACTTCCTTCACAGGTGTTACCAATGATGCTAATGAAGGCTCTGTTCCATTCTGGTCAGGGTGCTGATATTGTGCATGTTGGCTCACTAGAAACACTCCATTTTGGTTCCCAAATGGCCCCTTATGGTGGGTGTGTAACTCTGAGAGTGTACAAATGGAACCAAATGGACCCGTGAGGGTCCATTTGGTTCCATTTGTACACTCTCAGAGTTATGGGGGCCTTTTAAAATAAGACAACCACTATGCCACACTAAATGGAACAGAGCCTTAATTAGTATTATTGGTGACACCTGTGAAGGAAGGAAGGAAGGGGCCCAATTCATTCCCAACATGGCTGCTGTGCATAGAGCCTATTGCATTCAAAGGATACTGCTTTTAACAGGTATTTAGGAAAACAAACTCACCCTTTCTGTTGCTCATTCATGACCATTATTTGTACTGGGATAATATAAGAGTGTGCATGTTGATTTGTCTACATTTAATGTACTGACAGGTTTTTAACATCTATTTTGAAATCATTGTTCTTGTTTACTTCATTTGAGCAAAGCTAACCAAGAGGTCTCATGAGAAAAAGGCAATTAATAATGTATTCAAATGGACGATAATGAGAGTGTAACCTGTCTTAATTGTTATTGGGGCATGGTCAGAAATAACTGTTAGGATACAATGTGATAAGAATACATTTCAGATAACATCTAAAAAGAGTTATCAAGTAAGGATACACAGTATGTGCCATGGCTGCTTTCAGTGTAAAAGGTGTTGCAGCTGTAAATGCAGCCGGCAAAATGGATGCAGCTCAGTGCGGTGCAAGTAGGTCAAAGCACTCTCAACTTGCCACAGATTCTATGCAATGTCCAATGAAGATGAGGGTAGTTGAAGAGACAAACATGTTACATAGACATACTCCTTCCATTGCACTTGACCAAGATAGGCATAACATCTGGAGTCGGTCCATGGGTGCTGCACTGTTCTATTAACTTGACTTCTAAGTAGTTAGGATGTGTCAAAGGCAGCTAGGGCACATTGCCCCATACGATTAATAAAGTGTAACAACATAACATAACATAACAAGTGTGTGGAAAAAATATAATAAATCTTTGCAGTGCCAGTCCTGCAAATGAGGGTAAACCTCAATGCAATAATGGTTTCAATCAATCAATCAATGACAATTAAGATAATTTAATCCATACTGTTTGCTGAAGCAGCTAGGAAGGTTGGAGAATATAGGAAGGTTGAATAAAACAACAAAGACAACAACAAAGAAAAGGTAAATCTTTCAATCTGGTAAACCATCGTCAAAAAAAAGAGGGAAAAACAGCGCCCTCTGCTGTCTTTTCTGTTCTTGAGAGATTACAACTCCCTTGATGTTTAGTCACACAGTTTCAATTGATTGACAAAGGTGTTCTGCATTAAGGCTAATTAAGGGATGTTCTTTCAGCCCACCACTCATACTGTGCGATTGAACCACTTGCAACCTGTTCATCCCTTGAAGGTTTTCGATGGAAAGCCAATGTATTTTAAGATTTTTGCACAGATTTGAGTGTGCAGTCAGCGAGTAGTCTTTTCATTTACACTTTATTTGAGAATGGAATGAAAAGTCAAATGATGATAAGAGAGATATCTCACAGAGACAGAAGGATATTATCTGCATTGGCCTACACACACTCACGGATTTAGCGCAGCTGTAGTTTGAGACTTCATAATTAGCAGCTCAAGGTAAATATTCTTTACCTTTTACTTACTTTACTTTACTTTTACTTTGCCTGTTTTTGTGGTGAATAAAAAACGAATTATGTCCTCACCAACTAAGTTAAGCCACAGCTTCACTGTCAGGATGAAAGTCCAAATGCAACATTAATAATCATAGTAGCCTACTTTGAGTATAAGTAGGCCTACCCTTAGCCAAAGAGCCAAAGAATTCAAACCCTGGACGCCTGGACAATCCAAAATACTAAAAGAAGAGAGGACAGGATCCACTGGCTGGTGAGATCAAAGTATTTCATCCTCACTTGCACTTAAGGAGGTGAATGTGAGGGTGCATGTTCTGAGCTTGTGGATCTGCTATTTTTAATACTTATGTGCAGCACTTGTATGACAGAGTAGGGCAGTTTCACAAACATGAAAAGTTGAAATATGGAGATTTAAGGTCTCTGCCTGACAGACAGTAACTAACAACCTTTAAAGATATGTCAAAAGACTGCCACCCTGACTGACCTGAACTGAACCACCCCCTTTGTTTATGTTCTGCTATACAGTTGAATCTGACTGGGCATGGTTACAGGAGTTGAGTGCCGCGCAGCTGACAACCCATATTTGTCTTGTTGGAAAAGCGTGTGAAGGCAAGTAAAATGCACACACACTTTAGCACACACAAACAGTGGCTCTCCCGTACTCCGCAGGATTCTAAGAAATGAACAAAGTCCCTTTTCCCTCTCTCTTACGCCTTCATTCATTCCATCCCTCTTCTCCATCCCCACATCAATCCCTCTTTCCCTCCCTCAGCCCACATTCCACATCCTGGTACCCACTGGCTGCCCCTGCCTCACCATAAACACATACAGTACTTCACCATACTGTAAACACATACCTCACCATAAATACATTACCTGCTTTTCCGTAGGATGACAGCCACAGTTGTGATATACAGTATTTAAGTGCCTAGAATATCCTTTCTCAGAAAAGGAGCCACACAGAGGGAACACATGGAGGAATCGGATAACTTTTCACCATTTCCATTAGTAGAGTACTGATTTCTGATATGCAGTGGTGGAAAGTAACTAAGTACATTTACTTAAGTACTGTGCTAAAGTACAATTTTGTACTTTACTTGAGCATTTCCAATTTCCAGTACTTTTACTTCTACTCCACTACACTTCGGATCCAAATATTGTACTTTTACTCCACTACAATTATATGAAAACTTAAGCTACTAGTTACTTTTCAGATATAAATTATTATATTATGAAACATACATTAACCACTTTAGCCCTATTTTGTACCCAGGCTATTTGAAAATAGCCGATCTACAAGCTCACAACGCGTCGCATCGCGACACGTGAACTTGTGGATCTGCTATTTTCAAACATTTTTACTTTTGGTACTTTAAGTAATTTTGTATGCCAATGCTTTTGTACTTTTACTCAAGTACATTTTGAATTATGGACTTTTACTTGTAACAGAGTATTTCTATATTGCAGTATGGTACTTTTACTTAAGTAAAGCATTTGAGTACTTTTTCCACCACTGCTGATATGCATTTAGGTCCCTCCTATGTGACTATGAAACTGATTATTCAGGCACCTCTATGGTCATCATTCAACCCTGTTGTTGTCTAAAATAACGGTTGTTTTTTATTAGCTATTTCCGGCTAGCTACATGGACATACAATAAAGTATTTATATGCCACCCAGCACGGCTGAGATGACTACCATCTCCTCTTTTGACACCTGTGATCTCCACCTACCAGCATGGCTACGTGTGTGGCTCTGCACCACCATGCCATTCAATTGTAAGCCTTCTGGAACAGCTTGTTAACGCACCCCTGTACGCCTGCTACATTTTCTCACCGGCTCTCAAGCACCATCTCGCCCCACACACACTGAAAAAGGAAATGTGAATTTCCGCTGGATTACATTTATAGCCAGGTTTCCGACAATAGATAGTTGTATTTGACAGGGCATGAGTTCTAATCCTACATTGCATTAAATGCCTGTGATTTATCTTCCTTTTATTCTTTCTCACACTTCCGTCACGATTTACTGCCAGTGGAGGCTTGCAGGAGAAAACGTTGTTTTCATAGTAGCAGAAACGAGGCCTCGCACCCTCCTCTTCCTGTGCTTCAGTTGTTCCTAGATGCATGCTGACACCAGTGATCTACAACCATCCAATAAGCAAGGGTCTAATCCTGCAAGGCCCATCTTCCATGCCTCCAATTCCTCCTCCTATTTTCCCCTTTTTTGTGCCGGCGCTTGGTGTTTGATTTCCCTAAATCTGTCCAGGAGGAATTTTAATTTGTAGCTGTGCTCATGAGAGTGTGACGGGAAGCAGGGTGGGAGGAACAGGTGCAGTTGGGGAGGATAGGGTTCCCTACCACCAGCCATGGAAAAGAACACAATTGATTGCGCTTTTTTATTTAATTTGAGAGACGTTTTAGAACACATGACATGCAAACCTAACACATTTTATGTGTGTGTCTGCTTGCTTGCCTGACTCTGAGAGAGAGAGGGAGGTTAAGTGAGAGAAAAACTAGATTTATGCAATGGATTCCATTCTATGTTGTGAGTGCTGGTGGATTCAACAAGATCAGACCTGTGTAGTCTTGAAAGTCATCATCTCTTTTCAGAAATCCCCATCTCCTCGTGTCACCCTGACTCTTTATCTTTAGATAATAAGTCAGTGGGTCAGAACTGAGTCCAATATATCCAATAGATATCATTTTACTTTTTAAGGGTGCCTTCTTCCTCATGCCGAGGCCACCTGGGTAGTGTGCAAAATCACAAGACAGAATACGAGTCCTCTGGGTGACCGCAACAACTCTCCTGGGGGGGGGGGGTCAGCGTAAAGTTCTCCTAGATGGGTTGCCATTCAAGGCTGTGCCCCATGGATCTGCATATACTATTTTCCCATAGCTGGGACAGTGGTTGAAAGGCACCAGGGTGTGTCCACATACCGGTGGGCTTACCTTGTCTCTGGGGCCCATTGCTATCGGGAACAGTTTAGCTTTGGACTGCAAACTGCAGGAGTCTTTGTGGTGGAGAGGCTGTGTACCAGAATGAGACTACAGTACGCACACTGCTCCTCTTTTCACCCCCTTTAAAGAGGGTTAGTTGGGGGCGCTGATGGCCGAATGTTTAAGGCTCTGGTTACAGGGCCAGTCCTGGAACAGGTCAGGTGGTCCATCATCTGTCAAAAGGGTGAAATTGATTATTGACACAGGAGGGTGGTCAAGGTGCTGTGGTGGGTTGGGAATCAACTTGAACTTGAGAGGTCTTGGGGATTGGGGCTAAATGAGTGAATGTGATTGTACAATGCAGGCAACAACAGCATCACTTCACCCACCCCCTACAGAAGGAAAGGTAGCTGAGTACCAGAGGTGTACGCATATTCATCCTTCCACGACCTATGGCCTGGGTCAGCCCTTCGTACCGGTAGCCAAGAAGCTGTACAATGATCGCTCCACCACCAGGCGTCCTGCCCGGTCTGTGGTCAAAGGACCAATGTGACTCTTGTTCTTGTGAGTCTTATTTTACATGAACTAGTGATAATTAATAACAATCGGACTCTTGTTCTTGTGTCTCTTGTGTTTTATATCTGGCCCTAGCCCAATTTTACTGTATATTTCGTCGTTGCACAGCGGAAATGAGCTTGTAGATCGGTTATTTTTGTAAATTTTATCAGGTACGCCAGGGTAAAGCTTCCCTGAGCATTTGTAGGAGTCGAGCGAGAGCCTCCCCTTGGGTCATATTAGCCAGGAGCTATGGGCAGTCTGGCCCCCTGCTCACCATGAAAAGCTTCCCAGAGCTAAGCAACAGCCTTATAAAGTTTTCCTCCTCTGTTGCGATGTCACGCCTTTGCTATTTAAAAAAAATAAAGTATAAAATAAGACGTAAGTAGTTAAAAGCAACATTTCAGGCCGAAATATATTTTCAAATCAAAATATTTAAGGACTCCATTAATCCACTGACCTTTTCTCCTCCCGCTCTCATGTCGCTCCATCCCCACTGAAAATGAATCCAAACCTATTCATAGTAAGAAAACATAAATGCAGGCACATGGAACTTTGCCATTTGGATATAATACACAAAAGACAACCCTGTCAGAGACAACCCTGTTCTAAATGCAAACCTGTGTTTGGGTTCATTTAAAATTTTCCAATTGCCAGTGTAAATGTTTTAGGAAAGTTTAAGCTTGCTGCAAGGCTGTTCACTATACACAGGGAGGGACTGGTGCAAAGGGCAGGGAGACCCATGCTGAATGGGGTGACTCACACAATATTGACGGCCGAAGAAACTGGTCCTTCCGTGTGTGTGCGTCTGTGCGTGCATGCGTGACGTGTGTGTGAGTGAGATGTGCGTGTGTGTATTCATTTCTTCAATTAGCCTACTGTTGGTGCGGCCACAGACAACAGTCAGTGGACTGTGTCCAACTAGGAGTCCATTTATTTCACTCAAGACTGTGATAAGTTCCGTTACAGATTTAGACTGGTTGAGAGTAGGTTTAAGCCCACTGTTATTACAACTCAGTATAGTGCCTGACTTATCTTTTTATGGCCTTCAGATGGCGCCAGATACTCAGTGTTAAAGTATTGTTCGTGCAAAAATTGGTCTGTGCTGCTACTGTTGCTACTGCTGTCTGTCTCTGCATTTATTTGTGAGCACATCAGTGCGCACATCTGTGTGTGTCTGGGTGGGTGTCGAAGCCCGGCCACTGGACTGAAGTTGTCTTTGGACTAATGACATAATCTTTGACAGAGAATGCGCCATTCCTTGGACCCCAGTGTCAGTTCATTGCAGTACAATTGTGGAAGTCAGGAAGTGTGTTGCACCCATTACAGCGTCTGTGGGGGAAGTTGACTCACGATGAGGATAAACACTGACCCTGTTCCCGTCCTGTAATAGCCACACACACACACACACACACACACACACACACACACACACACACACACACACACACACACACACACACACACACACACACACACACACACACACACACACACACACACACACACACACACACACACACACACACACACACACATTATTGATGTCACCAGCATATCTGTATTGTGTGTTCTGACAGAAAAATTGCCATATTTGCAAGGATGGAATTGATACAGAGAGAGCATAGGCATTGCCAAATACATGAAAAGCCAGTGTCGTGCACTGAAAAGAGCAGATCGACAAGCTCACAACATGTCACCCTGCGACACATTGTGAGCTTGTAGACTGGCTATTTCCGTTGTGCGACACCCACACTCAACTAAATCAGTCCTTAGCAGAGATGAAGATACCTGGTACGTCTGTCTGACTGGCTGGATAGTTGCCTTCAGTGGGACTGTCCTCCTGGTTCCGTGACTGATTCAGCTTCTACGATGCCATGCGTTGTAAGAGTGCAGGAAAGCCAGCACCAACTTAGGACTCCTTTATTGCTGCCCTCCACTCCCTCCTGCCTAGGTCTTTCTTGATTTCTGCAGTGTTGTTAATGTTAACAGTAGCTGTAGGTGGTGTGCCTCTTTCCCCTTCTAGCTGCGCCTTGGTTTGGCTCCCACAAATTCAGCTGCTATGCTGCCCTTTACTTCGGAGTCAGGGGAGAGAGAGACAACCGGAAGATGAAATGTGACAGCCCTGGAGTAGGCTATCGATGAGTGAAAGTTGGGGGCAAATGTATCTGAAACCACATCAGCTGTTACCATAACAACATGCAACATCCTCACCCTCCCAATGCTTGCTGGTTGCTGCTCAATCTCACGAAAAGGATAGGTCAATCACAATATTTTCTGTTGCTGTCGGGCGGAAACCTCAACATCTCCATAATTCATAAATGTATGTTTCTACGTCTTGTACAAGTGTGTTGTGCAAAAGTAGCGTAAATAGTGATCTACAAGCTCACAATGCAAAGGATCAGCTATTTTCACTACTTTTGACATCAATCAAAAGTAGTAACAAGCTTCTGACTAAATAATAACTACATTTGATCCATTGAAGCACTGATTATTTTATTCTTTCCATTTCCTAAAAAAGTTATGGTTTTGCAAGGTTTTCACCCGACAGCAACGATTTCCTCTCTCCTTGTTGTTGTGTTGCTGGTTTATCTTCCTACATGCCTGCCTTGCCTGCCAGGCCATGGTGGACATTGTGCTGGAAATCACCTAATCGGCAATGTGATTTCCAGCAGCAATACACAAAGCGGCACTTAACCAGCGGTATCTCCCGACTGGCTGAATGGGAGTCATTCAGGCCAGCAGGAATTATTTTTCCATTCTCAGTTTTACTGGTTTGAAGCTCTTCAAGAACACTCTGACAGGAAACCCCAGAGGATATAGGGAGTGTTCCGGGTATGTGCACTATATTATGATGGAAGTCACTTTGTGTTATACTCAACCAGCCTCAAACTTTAATAATATTACCTCCATATTATTTTGTACTCTTACTCTCTCCCTGTGTCCACGCTCCCTTTCCCCTTGACTTCGGCGGCTCAGTCTTGCCAGCAAAGAAGCATTGCATTGCATCGACATTGTGTATCATATGACATGTCATTCGACCATGTATAGATTAGCCTCAAGTCCCAGGATAGTTTTCTTCCGACATGCCCACCGACGTACAACTTTTCCAGGACATGGTGTGTTTGTTCGGTGGGATGGACCCGAGCCCATCAGGGAAATGGCAGGGCTGCCATAGAGGGACAGAAGAATGAGAAAGAGATGGAGATGGATGGGCATGGATTCATAGCACTGCCACTAATCAACCCCAACCCCCACACACCTGTGTACACTTCTGCAAGACCACATATCATCTGAAAAAAGTATTTTATCCGTCTTAAAACCTTTATCCATGCTTTCGGCATTTTAGCCCCTTCACTCTGGTGTCCTCTCCCGCAATCAGTCAGATCTGCTGAAGCAGCCGACTGCTTCAAACCGCACCAATAGTTTTTTTTATATAAATGCTGTTGGTTGGTATGTTGGCCGTGTACACTTTCTCTGCATGTTTGGCTTTGATGTAATGTTTGTTTGTTTACATGCTCATTTTTAGCCTATCTTTATGTGTACTTTTATACAATATCTCACTTTTCTGTCCTGCGACAGAAACTGTGTTTTTAAAAGTGTTGTACAAGAAAAGTTACTTACGTAACCACTTGAACCCCATCATCCTTATTGAGGGGAAGGCTTTCGCAGAAAATAGCAGATCGACAAGCTCACAACGCGCCGCGCTGCGACGTGTTGTGAGGTTGCGAGGTTTCCCCACAACGACAGAAAACAGAAAAGACTAGTATAGAGCCCTGAGGGACTCCAGTCAACCATATGGGGTTTAAGTGGTGAAACCTATATAGTCCCAGAAGTCTGGGCATTGATCATCAGAAAGAGAGGAAAAGGAAGCACTCATTTCTAATTTTGGGCTTTCTGTTCACAAGTTGCAGCATGGAATAAAAGATGTGACGACCACAAACTTCCCTCTCGCCCTAGAAATATTCATTGGACTATGCTGCCACCAACTTGTTTCGGTCTTCATCAGGATGTGACGAGACGAAGCATTAAAAAGGAATCTGTTTCCCCCGTGATAATTTCGCCCCTGCTGCTCAAACGTGATTATTTTCCTGTTAAACATAATTACATCTGAAGGGAGGTCTTGTGACACAGGCCGCTGTGGTCCGCTCTCCTACAGAGGGGGTTAAATGCCAAGACTAGATGAGCTCAGTGGCGTTGTGCCAAAACCCCAGGCCTATTGATGCTTATTCGAGCTCTAATTCAACCCCTCGAACAAATATTTCTTTGAGAAAAAAAAAAAAAAAGTGCAGACGGAGAGGGGAAGTCTGCCAATGGAGAGGAGCTATGTATACACAGAAGCATATCACAACCAATAAGGACACGAGCATCAAAACGCCTCAACATTGGACGTCTCCCAAGAGGAAAATGCACACAGATATCATGTTTCTTCTTGCAGTTTGTTACTCAAGCGCCTGAAGTTGTGTTTTAGCTCTTATTTTCACCACCCTTCCCTCTCCCTCCCTCCCTATGGCAGGAAAGCTGTGGAGGTTCAAAGAGGTCGCTGCGGTGAATCGTCAACACACCTGTACGCCTCAGAAACGGTAAAGAAATGAAAATGTCAGACGCAGGGGTGTTACCTGACATGTCGGTCTACCGTATCATTTATCCCACAGAAAAGACGACATAGACGCAGATTAGACACGGCAGGTCCAGCAGTGAGTGGAACTTGAGGAGTGGGGTGTGTTCGATAGCTTCACGATTCAATAATTATTACCATTGAGACATTGATGAGATTAGTTTTGATTATGTGCTCATTAGGGCTGCAACTATCGATTATTTTCTTAGCAATTATTTATTCCTCTTGAATAATCAACTAATCGAGAAGCACATTTTTAAAATAAGTACATATTTTTATAAACACATTCTGGTTTCTTTTATAATCAACTAAATCATTTAGTTTCATTAACTACTTTAGTCCTATTTTATATTTCATGTACAACATGTACAGCTTGTAGATCTGCTACGGATGCTTTTAGCTATAGCTATTTTTTTTTCTAAATTACATTTCAGTTTTCACCCCCAAAATCTATTATTAGCAATGTTTTTTTTTACCGATTAGTTCGATTAACTTTTACACCACTAGTGCTTGAGGTAGATTCTTGTGTTCATATGTCACTGTCTGCCCTGTTGGGTCATGTCAGTGTGGTGCCAAGTGTCCTGGTGTCTCCATAGCTGTATGTCACACTGACACACACACATGAATTCATGCACCAGGCATGCACACACACACACACACACACACACACACACACACACACACACACACACACACACACACACACACACACACACACACACACACACACACACACACGGGTAAAGGCGTGCACACACACACACGCTTGCATGTGGTAGGCCTCCACACACGCCCATGTGGCTTGCACACATACAGTACGACTACACATAGAAAAACACACTTTCACACACACACACACACACACACACACACACACACACACACACACACACACACACACACACACACACACACACACACACACACACACACACACACACAGGGTAGACATGGCTCTAGTGTCTTTGTCACCTGATCAATCATCCGGACAGCCTCTATACATCTACAGGAGAGGCATTCCTTCCCAACAACTGGAGAACTAGAGAAGGGGACGGGGTATTGGGGGATTGAGACATGTCAGGAAAAACGTCAGACTATAGTGGAGACTGAAATTTGACAGTCGATTTCCATTCCATATAGGTGATCTAAGTGAAAATGACTGACAGTGACCAATAGACTGAAGACAAACTGCATGCAGTACTAAGTCGAATAGGTAGGGTAGGGAAGAAGCACCGTGGTTGACTCTACTTGGCAGGCATTTCGCTTGTAGTTTTCTTTCAATTAGCCAACTACTCCCAACATAAGTCAAACGAACTACACACCCGAAAATTGGCGATGCCGGAAAATGTGCACGTTCAATGCCTTGGCATGCGTTGTCTACAGCGCTTGTGATGTAGATGTATGAGCGTATCCTTATGCTACAGACACACCAAATCCAGCAACAACGCATAGACACACTGGACTCCAGTGTAAAAGTAAATTTAAGAGTACTACAGGAAAGCAACCCCATTTAAAATTGTCTAATTTGTTCTATTTTCTTCATCTCCCCCTTTTCTTTGTATTATAATGTTTTGTTTGTATATGTATTAAACAAAACAGTATACACATGGTGCAGGATGAATTAAACAAGTTAAAATGGGTTACATGTATTGTACAAAAGAAGCTCTTGCCAGTGTGTAGAGCTGTGTGCTGTATTGCAGTTACATGTGTGTGAGCGTGCGTGCGTGTGTGTGTGTGCGCGCGCGCAGCCAGTGCATGTCAGTGTGTGTGAGACTCAGTCCTACAATATGGGGAGAAACAACAGTGCGTGGGAGCAGAAGAACAGTGTTTCTTTCATCTCTCTGTTGTGTTCTCTCTTCTCCAGATGACTGGGGTGACCCACCGCACCGCTTCAGGACAACCTGCTCAAACATCTGTGCATATACGTACGTACATACTGTACACACACACACACACACACACACACACACACAGTAAAATCCTTAAGTGACATTTTTGACATGTCCTACCTGGGATTTGAACCTGGGACTCCCGTGTGGGAGCCCAAATTTCTATCATTCTTTCAAGAGGGAATCTCCACATATTGCAACTCATGAGCATCAGGCAGTAACCAACAAGTGTCCTATCCGACACCAGGGTTACAATTTCTCGATGTAAGAGTGGGGGAACCACTGCTGCAGATGTACTAGTTATATTGTTTTAAGATACTCTAGCATACCGATTGGCTAAAATAACATTTCATTCATTAATTGCGGCTTTAAATGAACACCAAGGGTTTCCCTGCTGATTCCAGCCGCAGATGGGAGTGGGTGGGGCCAGATGAGAAAGGAAGCTGTGAGCCAAATAAAGCACTGTGCTGTTTACCATCCTCGCAGTCGAGGCCTGAAATCACAGAACCTGTAGATTCAAACACTCCCACTCACCACTGTTAGCCGCGGGGTGGCAGGACAAGGGCTGATCCCTCAGCGGCCGCGTTCAACGTGCAAACGTGCACGCACAGTGGTACTGAAAACATTTGATGTGAGAAACAGGCAGTGCAGTCTACTTTGATAGTTTGACCAGAGTGTCATGACGCACAAGCCGGCCATGTTGCTTACGAATTTCACATACGCGTAGAAAAATTATCCGACTTGATGTCCGTCGATGCATTCCAGTCTGTACAGTATACTAGCATTAGCCTTAACCACTTAACCACTTGAACCCCATATGGGTAAACAGAGTCCCTCAGGGCTCAATACTTGTGTATTTTATTTTTTCTGCTATCGTGGGGAAAGCTTTCGCTGAAAATAGCAGATCGACAAGCTCACAACGCGACGCACTTGGGAGCTTGTCGATCGGCTTTCCCCACAATACCGATGCTGGGGTTTAAGTGGTCAAAGCCTTATTTTATACTTGTGAGCTTGTAGATCCCTATTCTTGGCATGTAATAACAGGCAGACGTTCTGTAAAACTAGCAGATCTACAAGTTCAAAATGTGTCACGTTGCGATGTGTTGTGAGCTTGTAAAAAGCTATTTTCGGTGAAGAGATCTGGTGTACAGGGAAAAGAGGAGTGGGCCATGGCTAGAACAGGAGGGGGCGGGGGGGGGGCATCAGTCACATAAGTATATGGTAGGGTTTAAGTGGTTAAAATCACCGAAACTGTGTATATCCAAACACTCCCACTCACCGCTGTTAGCCGCGGGGTGGCAGGGCAAGGCCTGATCCCTCAGCGCGCCCACGTTCAATGTTCAAACATGCATGCGCAGTGTCACACAGTGTCATGCAGCTTTAGAACAGGACAAACATATGGGGGGGGGGGCATGCCATGCAGCTATGCCGGACAGGATTATCGCAGGATCTGACCTGCTGACCCTGTAGAGGTCATGTGTGAGGCACAGGCTGCAGCCCACCACCGCCAGCATGCCTGACGTCTCAGGAATCTGCCCAGCGCCACTCTGCCTGCCTGCCTGGCCCCCGTCGTAACACACGTGGGCTCGTGGGCTCCGCACATACCAGTTATAGGGCCCTCGGTAAGGGGTGCAGGAGCCCGGGGGACGACAGTTAAGAAGGACTTAAGGAAGGCAGGGAAGAAATGGCTTGCGTATTCTGGCTAATGCTGTTGTAATTATCCGCTATGATTACACAGTGAAATCCTGTGTGTTCATTTTAACTCTGTCTGAGCTGAGTGTGCAAATGGAACTTAAATTAACACTGAGGATCTTATTGTGTATGATTAGGGGTTAGTTGTTTGTCGTCCAACCCCCAACCCCCCCTCCCCGAAGTATTCTTCTCTTGTACATATGTTTCACTTTTCATACCAGTAACCTGTAAGCTGATTGTATGACGTTCTGTATAGTAGTGTGTATATCTGTCTGTCTCTTATATGTCATCATGATTTGTGTGCATGGGGATCTCATTTTAAACAAGCTCAGTGCTTTATGAGTCTTACAGTTTAGTAAAAGTACATCAATCAATCAATTAATCAATCAAAACATCAATCGTGTGTGTGTGTGTGTGGGGGGGGGGGGGGGGGGGGGGGTGCGTGCATATGCACACTTAGGTTTTCAAAATGTTCTCAGCTAAATCTGGGTACGCATTTTCTCTCTTATTCCAGGGATTAGTGCATCATAAGTGTTACCATGCCTTTAGACGGAACCCTAAACTAAGTCCAAATAGTCATTTTTGCCAAGGTTTGCTAAATCCACTTATCTCCCTAACTGTAATAAATGTCTGGGCACAGCTTGGTTGAGCGTGTGAAACACATATTTATAACATTATGATATACTGCATAATCAAAGCGGTATAAAGGGGATTTGGTGAGGGGGGTCAGGCTTGCACAGCTGGCTTGTTGGCAGAAACAAGAGGAGAATGATATATTACATGAGGACAGCAGCCGTTGCTAACATGGTGTGCTACTTACTGTAGGTTGCACAATGAACAACCTGTCCTGTTTTATCCTCTTTAAGACAGCTCCAAACACACACAAACATACACACTGCAAGTCATACAAAGTAAAATCGGCAGTTGTAGTAACCCTGTTGTGCATGCCGTCATTGGATATGTGGGTTTGGGAGCGTATCTATGTTCCCCGGGTTCTATGTTCCCAGCTTACCTAAACCTAACCCTAAACCTAACCCTAAGATAAGTGGGGAACATAGAACCGGGGGGACATAGGGATTTTTATCCATTTGTAACTATAGAGTGAAGAAATGTAATGTAATGGTTACATGTGTACACTCTCAGAGTTAGATTAACACTGAGGGGCACTCAGGTGGTGCATGGTGTAAAGTTCCTGCCCACCAGACTAGGCGTTTGAAGACTCCCGCTTTGCCGGGAGTTTCAACAAACACAACTGGCATTTGGCATTCCAGTGTCTGTGGGAGTGTAGCTGGAGGGAAATGGTGTCCTTTGGTGCTGCACCAGTGACATCTACAGGTTTGTCAAGGCACCTGTCAGCAGGGGTGTTGAACAGGTGAGGAATAGCTTGTTCCTCCACACACACTACATCCTCCCGGTGAAGCTCCTCACTGGCAGGTGAAAATGTGATTCCATGTATGGTTGGAGCCGTGGTTTCAATACCATCCAAACAGTCGAAAGACAAACCAGTAGGGGTCATCATTGACAAGTACGACGCAAGTGTGTGGGGAATTCAGGTATTGACATAACAACTAAAT
This sequence comes from Gymnoscopelus microlampas, assembly GCF_963454915.1. NCBI lineage: Eukaryota > Metazoa > Chordata > Actinopteri > Myctophiformes > Myctophidae > Gymnoscopelus > Gymnoscopelus microlampas. The sequence goes on from NC_139948.1 coordinate 17,832,699, forward strand.
TGGGAAAGAAAATGGGTACAACTGGCTAAGAAATTAAAATTATACGCTGAGGATTTTACTGTGTATGTGAGAGCCGGTGGAGCCTAGTGGAGCGCAGCTCCACTAGCTTTGAAGGTGCGCGCACGCCCGCACATGCGCCATTCGCAGTTTCCGCACCTCGCTAACAAAACCTGCCGATCGACACTGAGTGTCACAGCCTGAATGAACAGGAATGACCGACCTGGTTGGATGCATATCAATGGTCCATTGTGTGACCTGCTAAGTAGTCTACTGTAGGTGTCAGATGTTCTGTCTGAATCAGTCAAAAGAGTTGGAAAAGAGTGGCTGATGGATTCATGAACTAATTAAATTACAGAGGTGACGTCTGCAAGGTAAATGCATAATTTACAAAACACAAAAGTTTCCCCATTATACAAGTACATAGAAAACAATTTGATATACAGTATAATGTGGTTTCATAAATAGGCCTACATATTAAATCGGTGATCGCTCGCGTGCACGTGCGTGCGACGTAGCGCTCCACCAGCTAAAATATCCACAGCACACCCCAGCACACCCCTGCACCCCTGGGTGACATTTGAGGGGAAATAAATGGTAAATTAAGCTACAACAACAGCGGTGGAGAAAGTTCATACCCGTCTAGTCAATATCAGTCAGACAGAAAGACGCGTTTTCCTCATATCACAGACTTACAGCTTTATCCAGACCAGTCTGGATTACACATCCTGTGTGTGTGTGCGTGCGTGTGCGCGTGCGTGTGTGTGCATGCACGTGCCTTTGTTTGGAGGTAATGTACTCTAATTGTAAAAAAGAAAAATTGCTGAACTAATCCAAAGCCTTCAGGGTGCTCGTTCTTACGATTGCTTTCCAAAGCAGTGGGTATACAGTACAGTAGGTTCGTCAGCGGCTGTTCTCGCTGCTGTTCTAGCAGCTACACAAGATTTAGATTTCCCCAGACCCATCAGTGGGCGGAGATCACTGATCGTCTGGCTACATGAGACTACAGTATGTCTGCCCAGGTCCCCCTGCCTCTCCACTGGGCTTGCCATCCCTCCTCCTCCCTGCCCTAGCATGAACTCCACACCAACCACCACTCTGTGTGTGTGTGTGTGCGCGTGTGCATGTGTGGACGCGTGTACACAATCATGCACATCATGCATGTGCGAAATGTTATGTTGTGTATTAAGTGCGTGTATTTTCTGCAGAGGTTGTACTGGCCGCAATCACTTTTGATGGATATCTACTCTGGCTTTGGAGACCCGAAGGTTTTCCAGTGGGTGACTCATGGGGCCTTTGACAGATGCCTGTACCAATTTACTGCTGCTGCTACTGGTTCTGCTCCCCACCCTGTGTGTGTGTGTGTGTGTGTGTGCGTGCTCGTGCGTGTGTGCGTGCGCCTGTGGTCGTAGTTTCCAGTTCTCACTTATGGACTTTCCACTCCGCTGATCAAAAGAGTGGAAGAGGACAGTAGGACGGACACACACACACACACACACACACACACACACACACACACACACACACACACACACACACACACACACACACACACACACACACACACACACACACACACACACGTTAAGACACATTATGATATAATGATTCATTCCAGCGTTTCCAGGTAGACAGAAGTGACTCACTAGGATTCCCATCTTTCCCTATTCTCATTCTCAGACAATCATTTCACTTCGTCATCTACTCCTCAGTAGACCGGAGAGAGTTATGTCAGCAGAATGACACACCTAGCTGTACTCACTGCACAAATACATGCCTATGTAGTTGCCAGAACGGCAGCGAATTAAGCAGACACTTGCAAACCTACGCCCACTGCTTTGGAAACCAATCATATCACTGCCTCAATATGAACAACCGCCCTAAAGTCTTTGCATTGGTTCTGCAGTGCATTTGTTTTTTATCTCAGATATTTTTCCACACAGCTTTAGCCTATCCATTGAATTTAGACGTCATCAGACGTATCACAGCGGAGGTCTCGTAAGACTAGCAGCAGAGCTGTGGCTCAGTAGGTCATCCGGTTCATGACTTTACCTGTTGAACTTACGCTGCCCTGCAGCTACAGATGGCACGGTGGCACAGTGGTTAGTTAGCAACCTTGCCTTGCAGTTCTGTTACCACAATTAGGATATGCCTTCAGCACGAGTATTTTGTCAGTATAAAAAAATAAAAGACAGCACTTGTCGTATAGCCTTCTCAAGGCACAGCAAGTTGAGGGTAAACAAACAGAGATTGAACCACTGAGCAATAAGCTGAGGGTAATGCTACTACTACGATACAGCCCGAAAATCTGGATATGAATTTCCCAGTAGGTTTGGTTAAAAAGAAGACGTGTATGCTAGGTACTCCTGGCAGTGCCCTTGACCAAAGTGCCACTGCATGGTGGTTGCTGAGTGCTGACTGCTCCAGATGACACATTTGTCCAAGGAGACAATAAGTGAAATCAAAACAAACTAGATAAAGTGCTCCTCGGAGCACAGGTCTCCGCCAGGTCAGATACGTTATTGTGGCCTCCTGGTGGCGCTATAACAGGCCAATGTGAAAAATTTGAGGCAGAGGTTCTGAATTGGCATCCAGGGAGTGTGTGTGCACAGTTTCGCAGCGACCGGGCCAACGGTGCCGGAGATTTGGTGGTAACACACGGACGGACACACGGACGGACACACGGACGGAGGGTAAAACATACTCTCTCGCCATGCCTTACGGCCTGGCGGAGACAATTAAACTACTTTTGGAGCCATACCTGGGAAAGATCCCAAGAGGCAATCCCCGCTTGCCCTGGGGAGATATTGCGCTTATGAGCTTCAGGCAGTACTAGTTCTCAACAGTGGGTGTCCTACCCAACACCAGGGTCTAATTTTCTCAATGGAAGAGCAGGAAGATTGGTTAAATTAAACCTTTATCTGTTAAAATAAGTTCAGGATTGCAGCTTTAAACCTGATTTGTACTCCATCGTATGACGTCACGTATCACTTGCCAACCAACCACAGCCGATGTACAAGCTCACACATTGTGGGCTTGTAGATCATCTCTTGTTGTTAAGTGACGCCAACGGACACGGTTGTACGACGGCGTATGAATTCAGCTTCATGTGGGATTGCTTCATTGACTTCACAGCTTGACAAACAGCGTGCCTCTCAAGCTGAACATGCTCTCTCTTTGATACCTCCAGCAGCCAACACTTCAAAGCAGCAGACTGACACTTCCCCCAGTAATGTGTGCTATAGTATATTTCCAAGACAAACACTAAGACAAAAGTGTGAACTGTATTATATGTACTGTACAGGAAACGATTGTGAAAGCCACCAGTGATATCTATGAATGGTATCGGCCAGACTCGACAAACAGGATGTAGTGCTTGATTCCATGACAAATGACAACCGCATAGAACCACACTGGCTTTGTTTATTCCTGTGTGTGTGTGTGTGTGTGTGTGTGTGTGTGTGTGTGTGTGTGTGTGTGTGTGTGTGTGTGTGTGTGTGTGTGTGTGTGTGTGTGTGTGTGTGTGTGTGTGTGTGTGTGTGTGTGTGTGTGTGTGTGTGTGCGCGCGCGCGCACGTTTGCATGCAACTGTTTGCCTGTGTGCACGCATGCATTGCATGTGTCATATTTTACTATCTTCACTAGAAAGGTATCCACAAGGATAGTAAAACCAATTTTAAAAAGTTAGGGTTCATTTTAGGGTAAGGGATAGTGATTTCGAGGTCCCCACAAAGATACTGTAGTACGAGGGCCATTGTTTACACTCTCATGAGTTAAATTATCACTGTTAACACGAACCAGAGCCCACACACAGGCTCAAATGATCTCTCACACACACGCACACGCACGCACACGCACACGCACACACAGAGACAGAGTAGTGAGCTGACGGGGAAGTCCCCTACATTGCAGGTAAAGCAGCTCAGAGAGTGCAGTCATGTAAAAAGGATCACACAGCTTTGTGTTGACCTGTTGTTGTCTTGTTTTTGTTTTTGGAGGGGGGGCCCACCTACTGCATTTCCACCTTAATTACCTTAGTAGTTCCCACTTGTCCAGTCCAATCCAGGCTGGCTCAGACCGGGGCAAGCAGGCCTGTCTATCCAGAGTGGAAGATAGCTGAGCTCCCCAGATTTGACATCACTGTAATGCATCCACCATCTTCAACAACCGCATGACTAATCGCCGACTGCTTCAAAGCAATCGGAAACTCTGTCTCAAGCCCGCGGCCTGCCAAGATATCCCACCTGGGATTATTTCAGAGATCATGGAAATTGAACTCATCCCTCTAAACAGAGCATTTTTTCTCTGTTTTTTTCACATCTGTCTTCTTCCATTAACTAGCATGAAGTGAATGAATAAAATGTTTTGGCTTCAGCCCCCATGTGAGCGACCCGACCACCCAGTCACTACCAGGACTCCCCCGGCTCGTTCTCCCCCAGAAAGAAGAAGCAAATTCCAGCCCTGTTGGGTTGGTAGACCTGGCCTGGATCAGAATTATTAAATATATATTTTTAACTACTTTCAACCTGGCATTCCAATGTCGTTATAGGCAAAAGGTTTGAAAGAAATAGCAAAAATAGCTCACACCATGTCGTGATGCGATGCCTTGTAGATCGAGCTTGTAGATCGGCTATTTTTGCCTTGTGACGTGTACAACAAAGTATGAAATAGGGTTTAAAGGTGGTGTAAGTGATATTGAAAAAATAAATATGTTTCTAATCAGTAACGGCCCCTCCAGCATTTGAGCAAACAGAAAATACAAGTCAGGATACCCAATCAGGCGGGAGAACTACAGAAATACAGGATAAAGTGAAGTTGGATGTTATGAAACAAAAAATCAGCAGACACAATTGGAACTAAGACACTATAAAATTGCTTCTAAATTATCTTTGTGAGGTTCTCTCCCCTGATTGGATCAAATTTATATGGTTTTCTTTCTTTTAAAAAGAAAACAAAAAAAACATCACTTACACCCCTTTTAAGTTAAAGGGATCATCCGTTCATGGGATCCTTTTACCCGAAATCCTTGCTCCCTCGTCCCTCATTTTCCACCTTGGCCTCCTCTCCATCCACACCTCCATGCAGAAGGAGCCCAACGCACCACAGTGACTCCTGTCTCCCACCTGGGCTATTCTGGGCTGAGGTAACCCAGGACACCGTGCAGCCACACCCAAATTTAGCCGTCCACCGCACGCCCGAGTTAAATCATCCCTGTTTGTCAGGCAAATAATAAATATTCATTAGCGGTGCAAGCGATTCCACGATTCCTGGGATTCTTCCTCATTATTTTGTGTCAGCTCTGTAATCTGTAAAGGGATTTTATCCGCCTGGACTTCCAGAAATAATCCTGAGCTAATATTGACGCGCGCTAAAGAAGTGCGCCTGCGGTGGTCTCGTTCAGCCGGAGGGCTCTGAAGAGGGGTCCTGGAGCCTGGGCCAAACCTCAGGGCTACACAGAGAACAGAGAACGGCCGTCGCAACAACGGCACATCAAACGCACCCGGGCTCCACCGCTGGCCTTGTCTCTCCCACCTCTCCGACTCTCACACGCCATGTGCATTTAACACCCAGAACATTTATTTTTACACTCTCTGAGTTAAAATATGGGTCCAATTGAGTCCATTATTAGTGTATTGCTCTCTCTGAGTTAAATTAACGCTGGGGATTTTACAGTGCACTCACTTATTTTGAGCAAGAGCAACATGAGAGCAAACAGCAAAGCCTCCATTATAGTTGTTATCATTTCCTAACGGCAGTTTCTCAAGCAAAGACACTTTGGTCTTATTCTCGATGCCGTGCACCAATGTTGTTTGTGTTGTGTGCATGTGTGTGAGTACGCATGTGATTCAGTGTTTTGTCTGTTTAATCCATGTGCAGCAGAGGTGTGTGTGTGTGTGTGTGTGTGTGTGTGTGTGTGTGTGTGTGTGTGTGTGTGTGTGTGTGTGTGTGTGTGTGTGTGTGTGTGTGTGTGTGTGTGTGTGTGTGTGTGTGTGTGTGTGTGTGTGTGTGTGTGTGTGTGTGTGTGTGCGCACGTGTGTGTGTGTGTGTGTGTGTGTGTGTGCGTGCGTGTGTTTTCATGCCGAGCGTAACCAAGGAGCACACGCTTGTTTTTATATCATTCCTTATATTAATATCCACGCCAGTTTAGCTTACAGTCATATTTTGTCATTTTAACAGTAGTCAGCGGTGCCAGAGGCCCCTGGCCAGTCTGCCCAGTGCTGTTGGCACATGGTCTGGCTGACCAGGGCTGCACTTGGCCAGCCAGGCCTGTTCTGGGCACTGCTCCCACCCTCACACTGAGGTGATGAAGGAGAGCTCTGTCCCCCTGTGGCCACAGAGGTGAGGAGGCACCCAGGGGACACGCTGACTGGCGTCTAAGGCCACATTCACACGGCTGACCCGAGCGGACTCGGTTGATCCCAGGGCACTGGTGCCAGCATGTCCTGCCCGCTGCTGCCCACCGCCGAGCCTCTCAGCTGTGAAGTTCTCCAGAATCGCCATGGTCAGCATTTTGTCGTCTTTTCTCTTCTCTCTAATGTTTATGTAACGCGAGAGGTTGATGGCAGACCCTGGGCCCATAGTTAACACGCGCTAAAGTGCCAACCGTGTTGCAAGACAGGATTTTATTTTATTTTATCCCAGAATAGCCCGGCTATGATACAAAAGATGACAGTGAAATGGGACAATTATTTCTCAGTGATTTACTAATATATGGTTTTACTTGTATCCCTTCCCTCTTTGTGACTCCGACTGTGAGTAATACATTATACAATGGATAGTTCCAGGAAAGCATTTTGAGTGGTCTAAACAGACTTTCCAGCCGTGCTGAAATTAAATATGCCTCATCACCGTAAATATAGGAGGGTCACAGAACTCCTTTGGCGAAGATGTCTCGGCGTTGCTAGGCTGCGGCAGCGTCTGTTTGGAGCGGGAGCGATGGCGACCACGGCCACGCCTTCTCCTGGTAGACTCTAGACAGGCAGTTTCAGGAAGCACAGGGTCAGGAGGACGGGCAGGTTCCAGACTTAAGAACCAAAGTATAATCACATTTCCATGTTAACAGAGCCGCTAATCTGTATAGCTGTTACACTGCTTTGCTACAGTAGGCTATTAGAACTGCAGTGCTTATCAAAACAACATGAAATGTATGACATGTTTATATTTTGATGCTAACAGAACTTCAGTGGCGTGGCAATAATAACAGTAATGTTACTGTAATGTAATATTGCTTAACCACGTGACCCTAATATCGTATTCTGCGGCGAACATTTGACAAAAATAGTAGATCTACAAGATAACAAAATGTCACATTGCAACGTTGTGAGGTTGTAGATCAGCTATTTTTGGCAAAGATATATGTATTTTTTGGAATTCCTGTTTTTCACCTGTCAGTCACAACAGTACAGTTGTGACTGGCAGGAAACAGGGAGAGAGATGGGGAGTGACGCGCCGCAAAGGCCATCGGGCTCAGGAATCGAACCCTCAACCCGCTGTCAGGCAGCATTAGAGCCTGTGGTATGCGCCTTGATCACTATAGGCCATCGTCGCCCCATTTGGCGAAGATATTTGTGTAAGAGAGGGGAAAAGGAGGGGGCCTATACTAGGATAGACCCCTGGGGGACTCCATTCAATGAAGTATATAGGGTTTAAGTGGTTAATTTCAGGAGATATGTGCAGAACTGGAGTCCTCACTGGACTCCTCTGTTGTAACTTGTCAGTGACTTTAGGAGATGACTCTCCACTCACCCCTATATGTGGTCGAGAGAGCGAGAACCTCTATTCACCTTACTGGACGCTTAAACCTAGTCTTTCAACTCACCCCCTATCCACGGCCCTCTGAACAGGGTTGCACACTTGTTTTGAAAACACACACCGCTGTGACTTGACTGTGCCAGCTTGCCCAGATTGCCTCTCTTACAGAGAGCCTTCAGCTGAAAGGAGCATCAAAGCTACCGTGTCGATGCTGTGAGGGTCCTCGCACATCCGGGCAGGGCCTCCTACTTCACAGAGCCCGTTTGTAAAAGGCAATGCACCATTATACAGGTTAGCTCTGTCTTTGATTTCAGTCTTAAAAGTGCAATGGTGGCGCCGATGTCAGCTGCACTGCACTGATCACTGGCCAACAAAGACAAAGGGCTGGGTTAACCGGGTACATTGTCCTGGTCTTAATGGAAAACACAGGCCTGAGCTGACTGAGGATTTTGGTTGAAATTTTACTGAAGAACAGAAGAGCTGCATAAAAAAGGAAAACAAAGGGGGGGAGGTATTTTTCTCCTCTCCTTTTCCTTTTTGTTCGGCCGATGTTCTAAACCGCAGGCTCATGACTGGCAGAGATTACCACCTGTTTTGTGGGAAAGAAATGTCTGAGACCATGCAGGGTTCTCGAATCCGGGCGTGAAGGGGGGGGGCGGGGGGGTCAGGGAAGAAAATGAAAAGAATGAAAAAAGAAAAAAAAAACATCTACTTTGAGCACGCTGTGCGCATTCCCAAGCTGGGCTTGGAGATTCCAAAGGCGAGCCGATGGATGAGCGCCAGCCTCGCTTCACACGAGAGGGGAGGGGGTGGTATGAAAGAGAAGAGAGAAGAAGATGGAGTGAGAGAGGAAGAGAAAGACAGTGGTGGTTGTAGGTTGCTGGGGGGGGGGGGGGTATCTCTTGAATGGGGAATCTGCTGGACGATGCTGATGGATGAGGGACAGTGAGTGATGGGAGGGATGGGGTGAGACGGGAGGGAAGGAGTGATGGAGGGGAACGTGCAGCTGGAGTACCTCAAACCCTCTCTGCCACCTCTACCCCCGTGCCCTCCAACTCCCCCCACCCCCCCCCCCCCCACACACACACACACCCTCCCTAACACATTGATATCCAAACATTTTCACAACTGTGAAAATAGCCGATCTAAGCAGACAACTGAGCTTGTAGATTGGCTATTTTCACTATTATTATTGAAATAGTGCTTAAGTGCTTAATTCATCATGTATTTTTGTAAGTTTGGGTCCCGGGGAGACACAAAGTTTCCTCTTTTGGGTTTCCATCCAACTGAAAAAGTTTGGGAATCCTTGCCCTATACCATCTCATTGTCTCATTTTACCACCGAACTTCAGCAAGAGAGCGGAGGAAAGAAGACAAATCTAGCAAGGCAGAGGGAGTGAGGGATGCACTGTGACCTCACCCCGGTGTTTGGATGACGGATGCAGAGAGCGACTCGGTGTAGAAAGCTGCAAGGCCGGGCAGAGGCGAGCAGCGATGGATGATTCAGGGAGATGCCAAAAGACAACCGTGCCACAAGTAGTGTTTCATGTTCTGTCTGGCGCAACTGTACAGATTAACCCTGTGCTCCCCTCGCTTTCTCTCTCTCCCCCTAACATACACACACAGAGAGCTTGCACACAATGCAGCTCTCCAGACCAGGGCTCGGTGTATAGCTGTGCGTGCAGAGAACAAGTGAGTCTCTTTGTTCGCTGACGTGCTCATCCTTCACTCCAGAGGGAACTCACTGACACGCCATTTGGTCCACTACAAGAGAGATGGATGAGGACACTTTGTACCTTTTAAAGAGGGGGAGGGGGAAACAGACTGATATGACAAAGGATGAGGAGATGGTAAGCGATCAGGAGAGGACACGCTAGAAGCAATGAGGAGGGTTAAGGACAACGGAAGGAAAATAGAACAGACAAAGGACGCGATAGAACAGCAAAAATGACATGGAAGGAACCGGAAAGGAAACAAATGGTAGTGGCATACCCACAATGCACTGCATGAACATTCAGAGTTGAGAAAGGCGTGTGGTGTCTCTAAGGCCTGGGTATCTATCTAGGAGGGCAATTAGCCAATGAGATTGTGTGAAATCAAACTCCCGCATTCTCAGCTTGTAGAAATGGTGTGCCAGTACCTGAGTACCAGTTCAGGAGCCACGATCAAAAGAAAACAAAATGAAACAAGATAACAGTGGTTCTCAAAGTGAGGTCCAGTGACCTTGCACCTTGT
>NC_139948.1:17847680-17855180 GCF_963454915.1 Gymnoscopelus microlampas
AATAGCAGATCTACAAGCTCACAACGCGTCGCATCAGTACTTCAGTACGCGACGAATAACGAAAATATCGTAGAAAAACATTCTATTGCCTATTATGACATGCCCAAAAGGTTGCAAGTGGTTAATACATATATTGCATACAGTAAGTAGGTAAACAACATCTGGAGGTGTGACTAGCAGTGCTGTATGTGTCTGTGTGTAGATCCTTCCTATCAACACCTGTAGTGTTGTGACAGAGTCACATGATATCTGAAGCACAGTGTTTCACAGCAGCCTCTATGTGTGGATTCACCCACAATGCAATGGACAGGATACAGTGAGCGTGTGCGTGCGTGCGTGAGGTGTGTGAGTACAGTATTAGTGTGTGTATAGATTGTATGTACAGTATATGTCCGTGTATATATATATATAGTGTGTGTGTGTGTGTGTGTGTGTGTGTGTGCAGCGTGTCTCAAATGAATCTCTCTCGTTCACGAAAAACCATTTCCCCCGAACCGTCCAATCACCTTCTCAATGTCCCCTCAACGCCCTGTGTGTGACAGCCATTGTTCTGCTGGGATACAAATCCCACCAGGTGTGTGTGCGTGCGTGAATGTCTGCGTGTGCATGTACATGTGAGTGACAGCGTGATGATTTAACACCTCAGCTCGGTGCTTTTTAACGAGGAGTCCACCACCACACAGCCAGCGTGGATATGGTTGCTGTCGGGCAGAAACCTCTTATCTCCATAGTTTTCCCTAAATGAACGCCCTAGTTGATCATACTACAGTGTCACACAAAAGCATCAAATGATCCACAATTTCGCGCCACGTTTTGAGCTTGCCGATCTGCCACTCTTGATACTTTTTTTATTTGAATCGCGAAAAGTAACAGTTTTGGAGATATGAGGTTTTCCCCCGACAGAGACGATATGTTGGACCCTCGGGAGTCTATAAGAGTATAGACCCCGTCTTCCTGACAGGGCAGCCGTGGCTGGTAGAAAGTAATAAGTACATTTACTCAAGTTAGTGTACTTTATTTTACTTTACTTGAGCATTTCCAGTTTTTTTTTATACTTCTACTCCACTGCATCTCAGAGGTAAATATTGTGCTTTTTTCAAACAATTGTAGTGGAGCTACAATTATTTGACAGCTTTAGTTGCTTGTTACTTTTCAGATTTATATTGTCATTACAAGACATACATGAACCACTTCAGCCATATTGAACTTCAGCCTATTCGGAAAGTTCACAATGCGTTGCGTCGCTTGTAGATATGCTATTTTCAAAAGATTTTGACAAATTTGGACAAATTCAAGTACTTTTACTTTGGTGTAAGTGTATTTTGATGTCAATACTTTTGTACTTTTACTTTGGTGTAAGTGTATTTTGATGTCAATACTTTTGTACTTTTACTCATAGTCAAATTTTGAATACATTCCTTTTACTTGTAACAGAGTATTGTTATATTCTGGTATTGCTGCTTTTACTTAAGTAGATATGCCCGCACAGCACACTGCCACTTGCACGGTCAAGAGTGAAGTTTACGGACCTGCTTTTCAACTTTTTAATCTAGTTTTTATACACAAGTACTTTTTACTTAAGTAAAAAATATAATATTAACCCGAGTACTTCTTCCACTACTGCTTGAGGGTGTGACGAATGGGACATCTGAACCAGACTGTAACACCACCAGTGTGGTGGGTGCCCCTAATCACCCTGGCTGCCCAACTAACTGCATCACGTTTCAGATTCCGGGGGTGGAACGGAGGAGTCGTACCCCCGGGGTGGGGGGACGGGACGGCTGAGGTGTCTGGTTTTCTTTAACAACAAGAACACACAGACACTCCTGTACACAGTAATATCTACACTGTAAAGATTTCCATTTTTACACTTTGGGAGTTAACCACTTAAACCCTATATACCAGGGTCCCCCCCAGGGGGTCCATACTAGATCCGCTAGTATTTTCCCTGTACCGAAGATAGCCAATCTGCAAGAAAATAGCCGATCAGCAAGCTCACGAAGAGCCGTGTTGTTGTAGATCGGCTATTTTTGCTGAATGTTCTGAATAAGAACATATATGTACTGCAGAAATAAGCGTAACAGAGTAACACGTGAGTATAAGCTTTAGCATCAGCATGGGTGCACAACATGGAAATACACACACGCACACGCACATCTGATGTTACTGTGCAGTGCAAAGGGTGGCCAAGGGAGATCACACACTGTATGTGGATCACGGTTTACAAGTCTCGTCCAGCTCGCTCAACAGGTGGCAGACGACTGGAATGTCCTGAAAGATGATCATTTTATATGCTATGCGATGCCCGTCCAATAACGTGAAATAACGGGCGGACGACACCAGCTGTTCAACTCCATTCGAATCTTTGTCTGAGCCCGAGCAACTTAAAAGCCCCTGTACAAGTTTTAGGAAGTAGTATTATTATCATATTATATCAAATGAATGCCGTGAGAAAAACACAAAACGGCCTGTGAATAAACACTTTACTCTAAATCTGTCGCTGGCAGTAAAAGTTGGCCTACTTTGTGGTCTGAGTAGAGAGTGGGGCGGCTAAGGGGAGGCGGAGGGCAGAACCTAATGCTCTGTGATACAGCTCTCTGTTGACATTGCAAACTATCAGTTTACTGTGTTAATTGAACATCTAATAGCTTGCGTAGAGCAGATGGCCCGGGGGGTGGGGGGGTGAAACATCTCCTCTCGTCCCCCACCCCCTCTCTTTGGGTTTTATTTCTGGATCAGCTGGATGAGATGGAGTCGTGGAGGTGGGGGGAGGGGGGGCGGTGAGGGCCGGTGCCTTCTGCGCCCAGCACTGAAGCCTCCCTGTGTGGACACTTGGGACCCGCTCCTCCCCTGGCCTTTGCCGTTAAGCGCGGGGCTGAATTTAGGACGAAGGGAAAACTACGCAGGGAGATATTTCAGTAAACTCTGTGTCAACAGCGACTCGTGCCAAACCAAACTCCATTTGCACTTGTTTCTCTCCTTAATCGCTCATCTAAACAAGCTTGAGGGTTTAGGGTGGAAAGGAGGAAAGGGGACAAGTAGGAGGGAGGGCGGAAAGGTGAGGAGGCAAGAAAGGGGGAGTGGATGGGGGGGTTTGCCAAAATAAATGCATGAATACTGTCTTTGACTGACTGGCATCTTTGAAGTGAGCTATAATTGCAGGCCTCTTGTCCAAGCAGTGGAGCCTGTGGTGACCCAATGCCTCGGCTAAGCTGAGATGTCTGGCTGCAACACTGGGCGAAACGTCATGGCTCAACAATAAATGGAGTCGCGTAGGCCTCAGCGCGACGTTATGCAATGTCATGCTTTAGCGGCGGTGGAGCGGAGCCACGCAAAAGTAAATCATTCGCTGCACGGTCGTTGATGACGTGAAGTCGACAAAACCCCCTGCTATTTATATCCTTCCATTGCAGCCACGGACGTCATTCCGGCGATAGGAAACGCGACGGCGTTCCACATTGGGGCGCACCGCTCAGACGTTTTTCCTGCGACTGAAAGGTGACGGCATGCATTAGTAGGTATAGGCCTAAGTACTGCTGCAGTGCAGTGAGTAGAGAGTTAAAGAGGAACTTCACAAAGCTCCTTTCAGAGCGGCTCACATCCAGCCATTAGGTAACACTCCACTCCCCAGCTCAGCAAACCCTCAGGACATTCAGAAACAGCTCTAACTGTGTACTACTGTACTCCACGGCACTGTACATGCTTCTCTCCCAGAAGAGCACATGGTACAGTATGTGTGTGTGCACTTGCAGGCACATGCTATGCACTTAATCCATACAGTACAGCTTACATGCATATCGTTTCTGGTGCGCTCCCGCATGTGAATTTGCAGGTACAGCATATTACCTCGAGCACATGTGGTTCTCTCTTTTCCCCTTGGAGTGACAGCCCGTCATGTCACGCTGCATGCTTTAAATACATGACTTTGAGACCCCTGGCCAAAAATGCTCTGGACTTGGCTGCATCAGGCCTCGGTAGAATAACCTCAAGCAATACTTCCAACTGGAAACCTGGCTGTGTTGCATGTTGTTCCCCATCTCTTTCCTTACACTCTCCTATCTTTAATTACCATCCTAAGTGAAAACTGCTCCCAAACAAAAATGCTCAGCTTGTAGATCAGCTATAGATCGGCTATTTGTGACCCAGAGATTTGGTGTAGAGGGGGAAAAGGAGCTGACCTATTAGAGCCATGAGGGACCGCGGTCAACTAATTCTAAGTGGTGAAGTCAGGTTCTGCATGTCATGTATTGTCCGATGACACACAGGACAACATTTCAACTGGCAAATTTCAGCATGCAGTTTGACATAACATTCAGTCATATACTTATCAAGGCTATATGCTTCTTGAGGTTAGAGTTGGGGGCTGGCGGGGCGTCATGCGAGCCGGATGCCGTAGGGGGAAAATAGCTGTCTCTGACCGCGCTGACGTTTTTCCACTTTTGGGGGGACGTGACAGGGTTACTTGGCTTGTGATTAATATACAACCCCTTGATGTCCTATTTAGAAAATAAACTCAAACGGCCCCCTTGATTATTAGGCCCAGCTCCCCAAAGAATACCTCATACAATGCACCTTTCAGCGTCTCTTTTTCCCCTAACAAACTGATTCCCCCCCCCCCCCCCCCCTCGTAATAGCCATGGGTGTGTTGTCGGTGAGGCTTTTTTTTTTTTAATGTTCCACAGCACCTTGTGAAAAGGGGAAAACCCAGCCCGGTATTGCCTTACACTACACTTCAGTGTACGTACTTGTATCTTTGAACTGCCTTCTTTTTTCTATGTTAAATCTTTTTTCTTTTTCTTTTTTAGACTGGAAAAGTAAACGGGAGGGGAGGATCAGTTAGGTGTTGCGGGCAGCCATACGGTGCTTGTTGGGGCAGGGATTCGAATGGCTCCTAGGGGCCCTCTTGTCTTCTGTTTGATTTCCTAGTGACGCGGATCCTGGACAGCTCACCTAGTGTGATGTGAAGGTTTGGACGCCGGTCACCTTCAGGCAGCTTTTTGATGTTTTTTTTCAAGAATCTGGGCATTGTGCCAGACACACATTCCTGCTCCCCCAGGGGGGCAGTGCCCTTCTTTGCCCAGGGGTCGTTTTTTTTTTGCAGCCCCTGAGAAATGCCAGCCTCTTTCTACCAGGTCTGGTTTCAATGAGCTTCTAACCTCTCCAGGGGTATCTATTGTCACTCAAATTACCCCATACGAACCATATGGGCCTCTTATGTGGGGTGCATAGCTGTGGTAACCATGAGGTCAGTAATTCTCTAACCATCAAATCATCTTCCAGAGCTCTTTGATGGTTATTCCACCATTCCTGCCCACACACACAATTGTGCATGTGACCCGGCCGCTGTACAGTAAATCTGACGGTCGGCCCAATCTGCGGCACGCATCCTCTCTCTGCTATCTGTAGCAGAAAGCCCTCCCCCCCTCTCTCCCTTGCATGCGAGCCCCTGCTGCTGCTGCTGACTGAAGAGAATCTCAGCCCGGGGAGTCGGGGAGAGGGGGGGGGGGGGTTTGCGGGTGGACCTGGCTACCGTCCAGCAGCTTGAACCCCAAGCCCCCCCCGCCACCCACCCCTCTCCCTCTCTATCCTTCAGAGTACACACACCTGCGTCTGTTGCCTAGCTGGGCCTCTTCGGGCCTGCCAGTCTAAACCCCAGGAGGGGTCTGATCCCGTGGATTACACCGACCGTTTGATCCATTGCAATCTGACGCTCTCACACTCTCAGACGCTAGCTGCTGGTTTGTGTGGTTCCGAGTTCTGACCAGGACACTCTGAGGTGCAGGAATGTACACGTGCGTGCGTGCGCGCGCGCACACACACACACACACACACACACACACACACACACACACACACACACACACACACACACACACACACACACACACACACACACACACATTCATGGACATGCACATGTGCATGCACCTGCATTATGCAAACACACACACATGGACACATGCATATGCAAACCCACGCACACTATACAGTGCACACAGATGTACATGCCACGCGTGGGCATCGATGAGAAAGCCACACAGTACAGACGCTATACAGATATAAACACTCTCTGTATACGCCCGCATGCTTCGCGCCTCTTTCGGAGTATAATCCGTGTTCCTGGGGAGTCAGGCAGACTTGGAGGGAAGTGAAAGGTTTGGGTTCGAGGGCACACCGGTCGGTGTACCCACACCCCCCACCCACCCAATGTCGCCCCTGCAACCCCCGCCCCGTCCCAGGCCCTATCCCTGTAGCACCAGCCTCACCTTCTCACCGCCATGGCTGGCACGTCTGAAATTACAGCAGCCCCTCCTGCTCCAAATCTCCTTCCATTCTCCACACATGCCAGAGGGAGGGGAGGCAAGAATAACAGGCCTTAACGCCCCTGGTCTATCTCCCTGTCTGCCAAAGACCCTGCCCTGCCAACAGATAACCATTACAGCTCATGGAGGGGGGGTGGGGGGGGCTAGGATCACGTACAGGGAGAAGGTGGGTGAGAGAGAGAGACAGAGAGAGAGAGAGAGAGAGGGACGGAGCGGGGTGATACTGCTCACTCCATGGCAGGTAGTAGTGGGGGGGGGGGGGGGGGGCGGGGGGGGGTCAGGCAGAGACATTGAGAATAGGTGGGAGGGTCTGATAAGTAAGGGGGAAATTGGGAGAGATCGGAGCGTGAAAAGAAGTGCAGTTGGGTGCGGGAGGGGGGCACTCAGCAGAGGTATAATGCTTAATTTATGTACTCGCGCGACACAGTCGTGAAACGAAGAATAAATCAAGCTATACAGTAGGTTGACACCGCAACAGTTTTTATTTTCTTCTCCTCTCTTTTCTTGTAAGAGATGCCCATGCATAAACCAGCTATTACCAGAACAAACCAGAGAGAAAGTGAGGCCGAGGAGGAGGAGGAGGAGAAGAAGAGAGGAGAAACAGGGACAAAGCAATAAAAAGCATGGACAGATGAGAGACTGCAGAGAAGATAGACTAGATACTGTAGATGCGTGTTATGTTTATGTGATCACAAAATGTATGCTATTTAGATGGATGTATGCTGTTTACAGATGCCAAGTATGTTATTTAGATACTATGTGATTTAAATACATGCTAGGTTTGATGTTTACCTGCTATCCTTGTTACTTTGTAGCACTTAATCACTCTTAACACTATTTACTAAACCACACACCTGTTGTTTGTTGACTAGGGCTCATACCATTTACTCCGATCTTGCACTTTGTTAGTCGTGATAAGAGCGTCTTCTAAATGCCTGGATTGTTGATTGTAAGGGGGGCAGTATTGACATTGGCAGGATTGACATTTTAAAGATAGACGGTTCGTAGAGACAGACAAACGTTGAAGAGAGCCTTAGATGATATCCCCATGACGAGATAACGAATGAAAGGGAGAGAGAGAGAAAAACAAAACAGATGACGCTAACGCAGGGCTGCTGTTAAAGTTACACTATGCACTACCAATCTGTATGGTAGAGTATGTTATTACAATAATGGC
>NC_139948.1:17860180-17882680 GCF_963454915.1 Gymnoscopelus microlampas
TAACAACAGCAATATGATATACAACAAGATAATAATAGAAGTAATACTGTATAACACAAAAATATAAGACCAATAAGATACAAGGACAGGAAAGACCCACTCTAAGCCTCTTTAAAAAAACTTGTACCTAGCAGCAATGGGGAATGCACAGAATTGGGCGGGGATAATAGAAAGTGCGGTGAGGTAAGGTATACTCATGTACTGTATACTTAAAAACATCAAGTACACTTATCTACAGTACGTGCATTAGTGCAAGTAACAGTGTGAGCAAAGCAAACATGGTTATTTACTTTATTTATTTCTATTCGTGTATTCTTTGTCTTTTTTCATTTTTCTGCACAGCAGTGGCGTAGAGTAACTAAGTACATTTACTCAAGTAATGCACAAGTACAATTTTGAGGTACTTTTACTTTACCAGAGGTTTTCCAATCGTCTGTACTTTAATTTCTACTCCACAACATCTCAGAGGCAAATGTTGCGATGCGACGCGTTGTGAGCTTGTAGATCTGCTATTTTCAAACATTTTAGTACTTTTACTTTTGGTATTTTAAGTACATTTTGATACCAATACTTTTGTACTTTTACTCAAGTACATTTTGAATTCCGGACTTTTACTTGTAACTGAGTACTTCTACATTGCAGTATTGATACCCTTACTTAAGTAAAACATTTGAGTACTTTTTCCACCACTGCTGCACAGTGACTATACAATGACTGTAGTGTGTTGGTTCAATTCCATGCTAGAGGCTGCGAGTTCTATTAGTATTGTGTTCCACACTGTGGCTCTGCAGTGGGAACACAGAGGTTGTTTTGGGTCTGTGCGGCCAGGCCCAGGTGGTCATATATCACAACACATGGAAATAGATGGAAACAGGTTCGGGAAAATAGGAGAAAGCAGAGGGGAGAGTAAATGACAAGAAATTATAGTGAGGAGAAGAGAAGAAGGGATAGATTCCTGTTCTGCTCTGCTTACAGATGTTGCGGAGCGTAATGTAAAACCTCTTCTGTGTTTTGACATTACAAGAATAATGGAATGTATTTCATCCTGTCCGAAAAGCCATCCGATTACATTAAGCCTCTTCCTAGACGTAAATACAGGCTCCAGAGGCATTACTTTCTCATCATGCCACAGCTGCATTTCAAACCACCTCAGTCCTACCTGGGTTATCAAGACATGAGCTTAAATTACGAAAAAACATAATGAATTCATCCTTTAGGCAAACACACTCAGCTTACACAGTCTCCACCATGCACCCCTCTGTGCCATGGAGTAAAAACATCATTGTAGACTTTACGGGGGATGCTTTCAGCATATAGTATCTCAAGCCAGGCAACTATTCTGCAATCTCTGAATGCTACATAGACTCTGTATCTACGCCTCCTGAAAGCCACGGACAGACAGTTAGTCATCTGTTCGTCATTTTCGTTCACGGAAATATATTTTAAAATATCTTTAAAATATATATATTTTTATGTCCATCTCTGCTAAGCAGCAAGCTATACACTTTGACTAATTTGATATACTGTTGCGATGGGCAGTACAGCCCTGTGACACCTTACTCTATGACAGACTGTGATGTGTGTAACATGGGACTGTGTTCCCTGGATATTTGAGTTACCCCCTAGTTTGGTTGAATGTGCATGTTCTATTCACTCTCATTGGCTGTGGGACGTTCCATGTGGGGCGTTTATAAGGAGAGGTGGGCAAGTTAGTTGTTATCAGGTACTCAAGCATGGACGGACAAGTCTCCCGCTCTGTGCCCGAGCTAGAAGTGCCTTAAATGACCATATTTGTTATGATCAAGCCATCCGACAAGTCATTGTGTGTTGTGGAAACTGTGTGTACTGACCTGAGCGCAGTAACGTCAGTAAAGTCTGCTAAACTGAGGAATCCTTGTCGTGCCCATTATTACCCACTCCTCTACACCCATCAGCACGACAATACATTAGGACAGAATGTTCGCGACTGATAAGACGGCTTGGCTGCAGAGACAGACAAATCTAATACTTTCACACAATTTCCAATGTACCGCTACAATGAACTAATTTAGGGTACATAATTAGGTCCACAGCTGCTATTCTGTCAGCTCTTTATGGAGGACTTAAAGTTAACAATAGAGCACAGACAGACAGACAGAAGCGGAGCTGTCATCCAGCTTTGCCGTCTACAATATTTGGACGAGTCAACGGAAGTTGGAGGGGGAAGCAGCAGGGGGACTGAGGGGGCTGGAAGACTTGCAAGACGAGAACGGCAAATCGATATCCATTACTCAAGTACTCTTCTTAAGTACAATTTGGAGGAACTTTAATTTTTTTTTGTTGATACTTTATACTTCTACTCCACTACATCTCGGGGGCAAATATTGTACTTTTTACCCCACTATAATTATGTGACCGCTTTAGTTACTATAGTAGCTACTTTGCAGATTTATTATGTTGCAAAACACGATTTCATACTTTGACTGTTCGAAAAACAGATCTACGCGCTCACAAGGTGTTGCATTGCTTGTAGATCTGCATTTTTTAAAAAACAGTTTGACAATTTAAGTCAAGTAAAAGTTTGAGTACAGGCCTTGCCTTTAACTTGTAAAAGAGTGTTTCTACATTGTGGTATTGCTATTTTTACCTATAAGTAAAAGACCTGAGAACGCCTTCCACCGCTGACCGTCAACAATGTGTTCTGCTGTGAGTGTGAGTTTGGCCCGCGCTGACCCCGACAGACCGCGGGAAAGAAAGACCACTGAAGCACCGAACCGCACAACAGAGAGCTGTCTGTGCTGCACCGTCTCTACATGGACGGATGTGGAAGTCATGTATTCATCTTCTTACACAATGTCCACTTGTGTCATGTTTGGTCACCACTCTTGGCCCGCACTTCAACTTCCCTAGAAATGTGTTCTTTATTCAAATGTATCTCTTCATTACGTACTTCTTAAAGACTCTATCACACGTTTGACGTGTTTCAGTTTGTTGTTGGCGGTCATCAAGGTCGCTATAGAAACAATCCGCCGACCCGCCGCCCGCCAATTTTGATATACTGTAGGAAGATGACATGATAGTGTCCTTTTAAAGCTACAATCCGTATGTTGTCTCCCAAAGGATAGAGCAAACTGCACCAATGTCCAAACTACAGTAAAGATGGCGGTTCATCTAGTCCAATCTGGTGCGGCCTTCTGCTTCAAATAACTTTATTGACATTGTCAAATAGTAGGTATTCTACCCGGCCGACACCAGGGTCCATAATGTCTCAATGGAAGAGTAGGGAGACCATCTCCAACCTTGCAGATGTGCTGGTTATAATATTAATATATTGATTAAAGTAAACAAATATTAGATTTTCCTTAAAATTGGTCTCGGATTGTAGCTTTAAGGATTGATTGATTGATTGATTGAATACTTTATTAACAGTTTGCAAATAGTATAATGTTACAATTTTACAATGATGCTAAAAGGATAACACAAAAAGCCCTATAAGGGCTTGTTTCCATTGTGGTCCATGTGACCAGGTGTTCAACGGTTGCCTGTCGTCCTTCACAGCTTGTGGGTTTTGATGGCATCAAATATCTGGCCTCAGACACCATGCTACACACAAGAAGTTGCTTTCTTTTTTTCCCTTGAAGAACACCTCGTCACCCTCAACACCTTTAACAGGCCAGACAGTGCAGTAATCTTTCGGCTATCTGTTCATCAAGTGGTGATAATGTCTTGGACCTCTCTCTGTGATATGGTTGCTGTGGTTTTCACCCGCTGATGTCTCTGTTGTGTTCTTGTTCAAGGAGCTAACCTCTTGTTTGTATGGGCTATATTTGATGGATGATAGCTGGAGAATGTGTGTGTTCATGGTTTTTGGTTTTTATGCCATATAGTTTTAACTTTGGAGTCGCGTTACAGCACAAAGACATCTGTATGGGTGACGTTCGTGAGATTTCCAGTCAGCTGTTGCTTGCCAGCGATGTGAAATTCATATGCAGAAATTGAGGCACGTACACTGAAAAACTATGAGTGTCAATTTAACTCTAATAGCTGCCCCTCTCTCAGTCATAATGACAGTGAGAGGTTGTGTGAAAGTAGTCAACCTACAAGCTCACAAAATGGCAGATCAACAAGTTCACAAAGCGTCACCATGTGATGTGTGGTGAACTAGGCCAAATTGACATTTCTGCCTAACTCTACTCACCTAACACTGCTGCTTCATTGTGCCTTTATTGCCTGTATCCTCAGCCAAACAGAATGCTCGTTACATTCCTAAATGACTTAGGCAGAATGTGCTTTTAAGACAACTTTTTGACTTAGGCAGAAATGTTTTTTGAATGTAACAAGCATGATAGGCTGAGAACATTGGCAGTAAGGCAGGGTGAAGCAGCAGCGTTAGGAGAGTAGAGTTATGCAGATATATAAATAAAGGCAGATAAACATGACTTGAGGCAAAATTCGTTTTTTACTCATGATTGCCTAAGTCACCTAGATGACTTAGGCAGAAAGTGATTTTTTGTTTCTTCTTTCGTGAAAACCCCCCAAAATGTACTTAGACAATTATGCTATGAGGCTGACATACATTTCACATATAATGTCATGAAAAATAAAATAAAATAAATGTCACTTTTTTTTTATGTTCGCCTATGGCATGCCAGAATAGGGACTCCAGGTTGAAAGTGGTCAAATTGGCACTCAGGATTGTACAATGTACCTTTCTTTCAACCTCAGTCCCACAATTTCCAGTCTCTCTCCGTGTAACCTTCTCACCCCTCGGTCTGTTTTCATATACCCCCCCCACCCACACACACCCCCCACACCCCACCCCCAGCCACCTACTTCCAAACACAGGAAACCTATGTTGGAAAAGCAGCTTGTGTGTCGGCCCCACTTTAAAGTGAGAGTATTAGGAAGGAAAATAAACACGGGGCAGAGAGAAAGTCGCGGTGGAACAAAGTGAAACAAAATTAGCGTGGCTGCATTGCCCGCATTTCTGGCTGATGTCCATGTTGATACGGAGGCTTATGCCCGGGCTCAGAAGGACCCTATCGTTTGAAAGCAGCCACCTCCGATGCTATCTCAGCACTATTAGGCTGCCGGGATTACGATTGTTGTTTTGATTACGGCAGAAAGGGTGTAAGGCAGCCCGCCTGAATTTCCTATTCCTCGCTGGGTAATCGCCTACTAGGCCCACAGAGATTAGTGTATGTGCCCACCAGGGCGGTGTTGATTCATGCCGGTCACTCACTCACACACACACACACACACACTCACTATCTCTCTCTCTCACACACACACACACACACACACCACACACACACACACACACACACACACACACATTTTCAGTGGTGGAAAGTAACTAAGTACATTTACTTAAATACTGTACTTAAGTACAATTTTGAGGTATTTGTACTTTACTTGAGTATTTCCAATTTCCAATACTTTTACTTCTACTCCACTACATCTCAAAGGCAAATATTATACTCTTACTCCACTACAATTATTTGAAAACTTTAGTTACTAGTTACCTTTCAGATATAAATTATTATATTATGAAACATACTTTAACCACTGTAGGCCTATTTTATACATAGGCTACGTTATGTTGTTGTTTCTTTCCCTTCCCACCTCTCCTGCTTTTTTTCCACACAGTTTTACTGTCTTTACACTTCCAGGCCTCCAATCTTCTGAGCTCGCCGTTCACGGATGTCTCGGTAGCTGAGAGAATCGTTTATCTGACATAAAGGAAAGCAATGAATAAAAGAAGATTTGTGGTGGTGCCCGAGGGGGAAATGACTGCTCTGCAGTGAACCATGCAGTGGCTTGCTCAGAGTGAGCAAACAGGGGAAATGACATAGACACCTTTATGTCACACAGTAATGACATAGAGACAGTTGACATAGACACTTTAATGCCACACTGACGTAGACACATTAATGCTACACAGTAATGACATAGACACATTAATGCTACACAGTAATAACAGAGACACATTAATGCTACACAGTAATAACATAGACACATTAATGCTACACAGTAATAACATAGACACGTGATATAGACTCATTATTAATGCGCAGGATTCAACCGACTCTCTTCGGTAATCTTACCCACCTATATGCACTCATCCTGGGCATAGAAGCCACCGAAAAAAAGCAGATCTACAAACCCAAGGAATCGAGCCCCGACCTCCCAATTTCCGGGTGGACACTCTAACCACCAGCCAGGCCTCTGAGCTGGTAGACACATGACATACTGTACAATAGACACATGTATTCCACACTAAAATTCCACATTAAAACAAACACACTGACATAGACACATTCATGGCCATAGTAAAATCCTGTGTGTATCCACTTTTACCATGTAAGTAACTCTTACATGGACCCCATTTGGTTACATGTGTACCGTCTCAGAAGCAGCTTTGGAACTCTGTAGCTGTATTTACTGCAGCGTGGTAGGAGGGAACCAGCAGGTGATGATCAAAAAGTCGTGTCAGGATAATAATAAGCATGTGTTTTGAAATTATGATCCTCTCTCACAAGTGTTGCATTGTGGGCTGGCATACGCCGTCAGGTGCGAGCGCTGATTACATAAAGGTGTACATCACCCTCCTTTAATCACACATCAAAGACTCATCGTTGTCACGGAGACGGACGGTCTCACCCACCTCATCCTGTGCACATCAAAGAAAAACTTTTCTCTCACACGCACGCGCACACACACACACACACACACACACACACGCACACGCACACACGCACACGCACACGCACACGCACACGCACACGCACACACATGCACACACACACACACACACACTGACAGGCACAGGCACACAATTCAAGAGGCTGTGTATCAACGGTGCGAGAATCTTTCGACGAGGTAAAGTGATATCACAGCTCAGAACGCCATCCGTAGGCGCGCAAGTGCTGAGATGAAAGCGAGAGATTTTCCCAACAAGTCTTAACGGCTTTGTTCTAAAAAGTTCCTCCACCGGTGGTGATTTATCTGTTGGAATGTGGAGGGAATCACAGCCTGCATATTAAGCAGCGTGGCAGGGGAGGGGGGGGGGTTCTCGAGGACAGACATGTTAAGGGGGGGGGGGGGGGTGGAGGGGCATTAAATGTTCCTGTAAAGTTGCTGAGGGGACAGGCGGGGCTGTGTTCCACGGCCGTGTCCACATGTTGACAGCTTTACGCCTGTGGTCCTGCACTTTAACTGCTGCCTTGGATAAACCCAAAGCCACCTACTCTACGCTGCTGAGTTTTACGCCCGTAGACCTGGAGGAAAGCCCTGCCCTGAGGCCTGAAAACCTCCGTTGTTAACACTCAATGTTCAGTGTTCTTGACAGAGGATGTTCTGACACCATTTTGTTTCTCCCCGAGATACTAGACTCAGATACCTGAACGTATTGCTACAGTCAATACTGAAGTACCGCTCTGGTACCAGTGCATTATAAGCACATCTATAGGAATAAATAACAATTTCCTTAAATAAATTGTTCTGCAGCCAAAATGTAGTAAAACAGAACATTTCAATAGTGCAGTATAAAACAGTAGTGCAACATCAACTTCAAATCTAAACATACAAAATAAACAAGAATTTCTGAGTATAAAATGAGCTAGCATGAGACTTGCGTACTCGCAGATAACAGATTTTAGAGGCAGTACGAACTGTCGGGCAGAAACCTTGTATCTCAATATTTCAACGTTTTATTTATTTTTTCATTAATGAATGCCTTACTTCATTATAGAAGAGTGTCGCACAAAAGCAGTGAGAATAGCACATTAGATCAGGCTCTTTTCACTATTTTCAATCGTTTATTAATCAAAAAAGGAACTGTTTTGGACATGCAAGGTTTCCACCCGACACCAACGAACCGCTAAACGTGTTGAACCTCAACAGGTGTTCTGTCCGCGGGCTTCTAATGGCCGAGCCGAACCCTCGGAGGGCTGACAACAGGACCTCAGATGGTCACACTGGTTAAGTTCATTGACCTCTTGACCTTGCCGGCTCCTCTAACCCCAGTTAAAAACCCACAGAGCCTCTCTTTCTTAAGTCCGCCTGTCAGGTCTTAATCACAGAGGAGGAGACGTCCATGCTCTGGTGTGGAGCTTGGTTGTAGTAGGGTCAAACCCCCCCCCCCCCCCCACACACACACACACACACACGCCTGAGAACAGGCAACGACTAAATCGGTTGTTCTGTTACAGGCCTGTTCTGTTTTTTTAAAAGCCCCCCAGTTTGGTATAAATTAGGCCACGGACCCCCATCAACCCGTAAAGGGTCCATTTGGTTACATGTGTACGCTCTTAAGAGTTACAGACTGGTATGGGTCCATTTGGTTCCTAACTATCAATCATTTATAGCTGGGGACCCCCTGGAATCCCCCTCAAGGACCCCTGGGGGTTCCGGGACCCCACCTTGAGAAGCACTGGACAAAAAACATCAACGAAAATGTGCGATATGAGCAAGTTGATGTGGTGGTCAGGGTTTATTCTTGTCCTGTATAAACACACACTGTGGAGATGCATGAATCATATCCAAATAGATATTTACCTACTGTATGCCAGCCAGCGATTTCCCATCAAGTGTTACTGTTAGCTTGGCGCTCTCTCTCTCTGTAGTCATCCACCAAACCCACTTCCTGTGTCCATTACGCCCAATCTGTCCGCGCCATCATCCCACTTTGGCGCGGGTCCCAGGGGAGAGAGGTGCTGGACAGAGGGACACAGGGGCCAGGTCCGGGCTTTGATGACAGTATCAAGTGTTTATAAGTATAGCCCTCCATATTTGCAATGGTCCCGCTGGAGTGGGGCATAGTGAGGCCATTCTGCAGCCCACAGGTGTTAATTTTACACATGTGAAGTAGTCCCTTTTAAAAAAGCTGAACACGGCCGTGAAGCGTGGATCGGAAAGTAAACGCACACCGACCAAAAGACAAATATGCAAGTGCAAAGAGCCAGTGTTTGAAAAGGCCAGCTGATATTATACAGGATGTATACTGTACTTATATATATACAGCTGCTGTGTATGGACGGGCTACTTATAGTTTGAAGAGATAGACTGTAACCTTTGCCATAGGCCCTCATGCAGGATCATCAGTGATAGTCAGTGGTAGTCAGACAGTGACGCTAAAAAATGTATATATTCAAAGATTTGCACAAGTTTTCTACAAGCTCATAGCGCGGCACTGAGTGCCGCGCTATGAGCTTGTAGATCTGCTATTTTTGAATAGCCTAAAGAATAAGATAATGCTTAAAGTGTCAGTGACGCTAAGCTGCATACTGAACATCTGCTATTTTTGAATAGCCAAACTATAAATGGATAAAGTGGTTAAAATAATTGTGATGCTGTATTAACACATTTTTGGGGATCTCCTGAAACCCCCCCAAGGACCCCTGGGGGTCCCAGGAGCCCACTTTGAGAACCACTGCTCTAGACTACGTCAAATGTCACCAAAAGAAAAGAAAAAAAGAGAAGTTTATGGATGAATTGCTTTTTTCTTTTTCTTATTATTGGTTAATGTTTAGCCGGTGTCTTGAGGCGACGTAAACACAATAACGCCACCGTGGCGAGGGCCAATAATGAAACGCGTTTTATAAAAGTCAGCATATAGTCACATTTAATTGGAGTTTCTTTGAATATGGCATGCAAATATCACGACCTTCAAGAAACAAGCGGCCCACGTCTACAAAATGCCACGGCTTCCGTCCGCCTCGCCTGGATCAATTAAAATGTGTAAACTGCTTTTTAAGCCGCATGTGTTCCAAAAGCCTTCCCTGAGACGCATAGTAATGACCTCATTACTGGATATGGATGCTCGGGCATTGTGGGGGAGATTGGATGCAAAACTGATTATGTATTTATTTTTTTGTTATTTTTAGATTTTTTTTTCTTGGTTATGATGTCCTCAGAGGACTCTGAAAAGGTGAGCGGAGGTGCGCCAGGCAGTGCACGGCTTTCTTTAACCACTTAAAGGTATGATAGCCAAATCTTTGTGATAGTAACAAAAAATATATATATATATACTGTATAATAACCACTTGAACCCTATAGCATCCCTACTCTGGGGATACCATTTGCTGAGAATAGCCAATCTATAAGCAATTCATCAAAAATATAAATCGAAATCGATAGTTAGCACCAATAAACGACTCACAGAAAAATAACCGAGAAGTTTCTTATCATTTATATAGATTCGTATCGATCAACGAATCAATACTAATAGATGTTTTTATATCGACTTAACCGATTTGTCTTATTAACCACTTAACCCTGTAACTTCATTGTACAATGGTGGCATGTAAAAAACACTGAAAATAGCAGATGTAAAAGCTCACAACGCGTTTAGCTTGAACTTTTGCTATTTTCACTTTTTGTAATCGTTCCCTAACGGCAAAAAAAGTTTGAAATAATGGTGACTGATGATTGATTTGAAGTCATACTGCATCGCTCAGCCTTGCTGCACATAGCCAGTGTGAAATCATGGTGAACTAACTGAAACATGGGCAGACAATTTGTCTTTCAGACTTCCCATTTCAACACTCTTCTATCTTCTCTCTCCCTCCCTCCCTCCCTCCCTCCTTCCCTCCCTCCTTCCCTCCTCCCCTCTTTCTCCTCTTTTCATGAGAGCTTGTTTCTCAAAGGTTAAGAGTCCCACAGTGAGTGGATTTCAAAAGCGTGCTGTCTGACGGGGATCTGTACAGTGGTGGGACAAAGTAGGCTACTCAAATGTTTTACTTGAGTAAAAGTATCAATACCACAATGTGGAAATACTCCGTTACAAGTACAGGTATGCGACGCGTTGTGAGCTTGTAGATCAGCTATTTTCAAATAGCTGCAGTATAAAATGGGGCTTATGTCATTAATGTATGTTTTGTAATAATAATCTACAAAGTAACTAGTAACTAAAGTTTTCAAATAATTGCAGTGGAGTAAAAAGTACAATATTTACCTTGCAGAAGTATAAAAAAAGTAAGTAAGTCAAAGAAGTCATGGAAATACTCAGGTAAAGTAAAAGTACCTCAAAGTTGTGCTTACTTACTTGAGTAAGTGTACTTAGTTACTAACACCACTGGATCATGAAAGAAATAGCACCAGTGGTTCTTTAATGGGTATATAGCCTTTTCTTCATTGAGCCCTTGTGAAAACGCGCTTCCTCCCCCTGCAGGGTGTGATAATGGTACATTCTGTTCTCAGCACCCATGTAGTGGTTCATTCCTGACTCTGTAGAATGAATGGAGTGATAGCGCATGAATTACACTCCCCCCTCCTGTAAATTTAGACCATAAATAACGGCAATAAAACAATGAAATCGTCAAAGTAGACAAGCCAAAGAGGGTGCAGAAAGCAGTTACAGCATAGCTTCCATTCATAATAGAATGTGTCGAGTGAAAATCACCTTTATGTGGGTCGACTTTGCTTGGCGGAACTTTTCCCATTATTTGTTAAGCGCTAGACTAAATGTTTCCACATTGTTCGCCTCATGAACAAAGTGTACCTCTCTGGAACAGCGGGAAACTTTTTTTTTCTCACACACCAAACATTCCCTAGGTATTGCCATGTGAGGAGAGAAGAGCATGGCTTCTTTCACAGAACAGAATGGGCAGGTTTTGCATGCTGTTGCAGTGGTATCAGTCCAGAGAGCTCAGATATTTGAGTATAAATAGCGTGAAAAGAGGGGCTGTGCCAGACAGGAATGTCGTGCTCAAGGGCATGTGTTGGACAGTGCCCAGCACGCCATGATGGGTGCTAACATTTGCTGGAGAGCTGCCAAAAAAACAGGGGATGGGGGGGGGGGGGGGGGGGGGGGGGGCAGTCAGAGAAAGCAGAGAGAGAGAGAATGAGAGAGGAGGGGTCAAGAGACATATAGGCAGACAGACAGACAGACAGACAGACAGACAGATAAGCCCAATTCATACTTTGTCGTGACACGTTGTCTTGCGCCAGGGCATAAATTAGGCATTGGACAGACAGGCATTGGCATTGGACAGACAGTGCAGACAGACAGACAGACAGACAGACAGACAGACAGACAGACAGACAGTGCAGACAGACAGAATGATGGCAGTCATACAAAATGTCTCGTGTCTCACGTTCTTTGTAGTTGCCATAACACTGACTCTTAAGCCACTGTTTCTCAACGTTGAGTCTATGGGATCCACTATATCGGACCAAATGGACCCTTGCGGGGTCTGTAACTCTGAGAATAATGTACAATATCGGTTCATGTTAATTTAACATTTTGTACACTCTCAGAGTTACCGAGCGATCCCTGGGCCAGTCGTTGATAGGCCTATAGCCCTATACAGTCGCTGAGTGACACCCGTCGTATGACGAAGTATAAAGGTGCAACGTTGGAGCGCGAGAAGGGGGCGGCGAGGTGATAAGAATGGCGGTTGTGTGTACGTGGGAGAATAGGTCGGTGGCGTAATGTCATTGAAAACACCCAAGAGGAAGAAGAGATAAAAAAAAAAAATAGAGGAGAGGGGAAGATATGAGTCCATAGTCTATCGGAGGGTGTGAAAGAGGGAACAGGAGTAGACGAAAGTAAATGTGATTGTCTGGAGGAGGGGGGAGGGGGGACAGGAGACGTGAGAGAAATAGAAGATGGAGGAGCTAGATCTCATGCACGCTCTCCCGCCAGCGTGATATTCTGCCTCCGTAGCGATCGATCGTATTTCTGGGAAGTACGCCACGGTCTCACGACATCTCAGGAGGACGTATTGCTACGCACAAAGACTTTCGTTACCTCATACGTTCTTGTTTTTCCCTTCATATTTCTCCATTTCCCTCTGTGATGATGCGTCACTTTCTCTTCTCTCTCTAACTCTCTCTCTCTCTCTCTCCCTCTCTCACCCTCCCTCCCTCCCTCTCTCTCTCTCTCTCTCTCTCTCTCTCTCTCTCTCTCTCTCTCTCTCTCTCTCTCTGACTGTAGACAGGGAGATTTCTTTTTTTCTTTCTCAACGTGATGAAGTGCAGAGGCAACTGGCAGCTATTCTGAGTGGCCATCACCTGCGTATCAAAGACATGAAAAGGGCCGCTCAGTCGCTCAGGAATGGCATCTGAACAAATGACCTGCCGGACGAGCTTTCAACAGCTCCTTCTCACTTCTCCACAAGAAACTCTGCAGTGCCCCGGCCGGCATCCAGGGAAGCCATTAACCTGAGATTTCAGGTATTGTGGTTCTTAAACCACAATACAAAATCAAATTCATGTATTTGGTCACGGACCGCCATTTGAAACGATTTTTGTGCCGGGGACTAGGCTACCATTTGTCAAGAGTTGTCAAAATGTTTCAGGAAATACTGTTGAGCCTGTAGATCGGCTATTTTCGAATAGCTGAAAAATAAAATATTAGCTTAACTGTTACCCATTTGGCTCCCCACTTTGAGAAACACTGTTGTGGAGGGATTGAGGGGTGTGTGCATGCTTATGCATTTGCATATACATAGCAGGTGTCTATGCATAGGAGTGCATGATGTGAGTGTGCACGTTTGCTGTTGTCTTAAAGACAGCTCTCCACCGCACCGATTTTGGGCCGACTCGGTGTTGGAAAGCGTTAGATATCGTCGTTCCATGGGGAGGTCCGTCGGGACCTTATCGACGCGACAACGAGAAACCGAGCATGTTCGGTTGGTCCCGACTAGACTAGAGCCCGTCGTTAGCCCTGGGCTGGTGGAGAATGCACTCTGGCAAAGCTCCGTTGTTGCCATGTTCTGTGAGAGAAACGACAAGGTCTATGAAAACAAGCCCAAAAGGAGCGACCAGCTTCGCCACTTGAGCCCTTTCGCATCAGCTATTTCCAAAGAATTATCTTGAAAGCAAGCCCAAATAAGCAACTACACTTTCAGAAACGAACCCAAACAAAAGCAATTCCAGCAACTGAATATTTACAGGCGACTTTACAGGGAAAACAAGCCCAAAGTCGCTTATAATAAGCAGACCTGGCAACGTTGGCAGGCCAGCCTGCCAGCTCAAAGGCATTTGCACAACAATGTGCACATCGGCCAAACTAAAGGCCAACTTTTGCCAACAGACTACCAGTCTGTCGCAGTCTGTTGTAGTCTGTTGTAGCTCTGCTGCAGTCTGTTGTAGTCTGTTGTAGTCTGTTGCAGTCTGCTGCAGTCTGTTGTAGTCTGTTGTAGTCTGTTGTAGTCTGTTGTAGTCTGTTGTAGTCTGTTGTAGTCTGTTGCAGTCTGTTGTAGTCTGCTGCAGTCTGTTGTAGTCTGTTGTAGTCTGTTGTAGTCTGTTGCAGTCTGTTGTAGTCTGTTGCAGTCTGTTGTAGTCTGTTGCAGTCTGTTGTAGTCTGAAGTAGTCTGTTTGGTGGAGAGTCACCTTAACAAGCACCGGTATCTTACATATCCCCCCCCCCCCACCCCACCCCATAGTCACCTTACTGCCTTGTTTGTCACGCCAGGGTGCTGCTGTCGGTCAGTTGACCCTGTTATTTCCCAGAGGTCAGGGGTCAGAGGTCAGTGACTGTGGGGTAGCGGAGGACGGAGGAGCGGAGCGGCAGGACCTCGTCACCACGCTGATGACACGGAGACAATGCCGCCGTGACCTCATTCCATGGGAGCGTTCTGCACACAAGGAGACTTGCTGATTCAAATGCTTGCGTAGGTTAAATAGTGGTTCTCAAAGTGCGGTGCCGGTAGGGACTCTCCCAGCCACTATCTGTGTAATTTTTTTTGATTTATTTGGCTATTCAAAGATATACAGACTCAGATATACAAGCTCATGGCTGTGTAGCTCTGCTATTTTTTTTTTATCTTAACAATTTGTGCAAATCTTTGAATATATATATATTTCTAAAGCTAACATTTGTATTTGGTTGCGGACCCCCATCTCAAAATATGTTGTTCCAGGGACCCCCCAGAAGCACAGATCGGAGTTTAAAATGTTCGCTTTAAAACATATATATATATATTCAGAGATTTGCACACATTTTCCACGATTTCTAAAAAAAATAGCAGATCTACAAGCTCATAGCTCATAGCATATGAGCTTGTATATCTGCTATTTTTTTTGATAGCCAAATAAATCTTAAAATGACACAGATGCGTTCCCGGTCTTAATGGGCTAAGGGGGTTCCAGGTAAATGATTGATAGTTATAGGAACCACATGGACCCCATCAGTCTGTAACTCTGAGAGTGCACAAATGCAACCAAACGGACCCATATAGATGCTGAATAAGGGGTGCGGTCATTTCATCACCTCTGTGGAAAGGAGAATGCGAGACCGCAGAGCGGGAGTCATCGTCGGGTGCATTCCAGGACGTCTGCGTGTGAATCACAATGCTGCTGACACGGTGACGACACCCTGCAACTCCTCCTGGCACCCGAGCTACTGAAGGTTGAACAGACAATAAAACAAAAAGGAGAAGTAATGTTTAGAGAGTGAGTAATGCCTGCATGTTCTGGGAGACTGTTATTTGTCAAGTACATTTTAATGCTCTCTCTTTCTGTCTCTGTCACACACACGCGCGCACACACACACGCGTACACACACACATGCGTGCGCACGCGCGCGCACGCACATATTATTTTTATCATTACACACACAAAACATGTGACTTTCCATATCACACACTCGCGCACACACACGCACACGCGCACGCACGCACGCATGCACTCACACACTCACACACACGCGCGTGCGCACGCACATATTATTTTTATCATTACACACACAAAACATGTGACTTTCCATATAGTTTAAATTGAATTACGTTTATCACATTATGATTTTCCACATTTGCTTTTCACATCATTTACTTGTGATTCTGAACTGAAACATGATTTTCCAAAATGAGCTTTTCATGTGGTCAATCACAATTGATTTGAGTGAAATCACGTGGGCTTTTTTAACATGTGGCCTATCATCACGTGTGCCTATCACATGTGAATTGCACTTCTTCACATGTTAAACTACACTGGTGTGTGTTGGGGGGCAACGACAACGCTTGACAGCAGAGAATTCTGGGGCTCTGTCTTGTCACAGTGAGATTTGTTTCACATGGCAACACAAAGGCAGCGCTGGCTGCATACAGGCCTCCGGCACAAAACAAGCGCACACTCTTGCTGGGAGAGAGAGAGACACACACACACACATACACAGATACACACCCACACAATGGCATCTCTGTCACACCAGTGGGCCTGTAGAAGTTTTCTTTTTTATCGTTTTCATCACATGAGGTCACAGCCCTGAGCCCAGAATAGAAACATCTCAGATCTTCAGAAACCCCTATCTGGCATCACCATCCGCTTTTATTGTTGATGCTGTTTGTTGTGTATCTTGTTGTCCTTCGAGCTCAGAGGCTTTTGTTTTCTTGTTTTCCATCTGCTGAATGCGTCCCTTGATGAGAGGAATATGAAGGAAAAGGAGCGGAAAAAGGCCGAATGGTTCGAACGGGAGGGAAACAGAGAGACAAAGAGGGCATGTTTGTAAAGAGGATATATATGTTTGTCGAGTTCCGCCCTCTCGTGCTATTAGTGCGACAGCGAGGTCAGAGGGGCCATATTTTACGAGTCAGCATTCAACAGCGCTCTGACCTGCAAACCAAACAGGTGTTCCTCACCATGGTGCGTCCATCAGTCTGTCTTCTGGCTTCAAAGTCATTAACCACTCTCCTTCAATCTCGCCATCGTTTTGCTCCTCTGGGCTCCCTCCATTATGATGCTTATCTCCTCTTTAGAACTGCTACAATCTCCATGAAGCCACAAGTGAGCCCAGTGATGTTAGATCCTATCTACAAAGTCCCCAGCCCAGCACCCTGATCTATACTTAAGGAGAAAATCCACCATGGAAAAGAATGTGCGTGCGTTATGCCAACAGTTGTAGACCTGTTCCATTGACGTCCATGTATGTTAACATCTGTCTAACCCTTTATGGATCAGGGCCCACTTGGAAAAAAAAAACTTTACGGCCCACCCATCTGACCATTTAGCAGCCAAATCTGTGTTAAGGCTGCGTGCATTTTCAGAGCATTTTAATGATCAATCAATCGATTGTGTTCCAGCTTGGATCAATGGAGCTAAAATAGCATAGTTTAAGTTCCTATTTATCGGTATCACAATGAAAACTCCTTTTACAAGGTTTTAAAGACAATACGGCGTGATTTTTTTTACATTAAGTTGTATTATATTAATGTGATATTACCAACAAAGTCTCAGTGTTTTGCTAATTATTTTAGGGGCCCACGCAATATCCTCACAGCCCAAAAGTGGGCCCCTTTCCCACAGATTGGGAATCGCCACATTAGACGATCAAAAGACATTTTATAGGCCTTGCGCTGTTGGATCTCTAACCTTTGAGTTGAGAGATCCTTTCATTTTTATATTCATATAGTCATCACATGAGCAACCCCTTGCAAGGCTGGGATGAGATAATGTCCATAAAAAGAAAGACGATGCTTGCCTACAGCTTGCACACCAGACCTGCTGTTGCACCATTTAATGGCCAGACCTGATGAAGTCCGACACAGATGTCGCATTAAGTAGTGGAACAGTAGGCCTAGCATACAACCCACGGCCGCGATGAAGAGAAGACGCAAATTCTGTTTTCCATCACGAAGCACATCATGGAGCGGGGCCGAGGTGCTGCGAATCCCATTGTTTAGAGTCTTTGAGGTTAAATGCAGGGCCCTCTACGTGACTTCTCCGTCCGCTAGACCACGCCATGCCACCCTGTAGTACAGACCACAGCATGACACAACCCCACCAGACAGTGCATGCCACCCATACTTAAAGCCTGGCGTCCGCACCGACCAGACACCCATTCCGACCTCGCCAGCCGGGGCCCGATGTGGAGCGTTTTGAGTCTGGGGAGAAAAAGAAGAGAGAAGAAAGAAGAGAATGTAGCTTTTCTCGTCAGCAATTTGTGTATTTGATTTCATATCTTGTGTGTGTTATCGCAAGGTGGAGATTGACAGAGAGAGAGAGAGAGAGAGAGACAGAGAGAGAGAGAGAGAGAGAGAGAGAAAGAGAGAGAGAGAGGAGGGGGTGGTGTGGACATGCCCGCTGCATGTTGGCCTATCTGTCTTCTCCATCGCCGCTCCAGCAGCTCTCTCGCTCACCCAACCCGAGTAGGAGGCGGCTTCCCATTGAACCGAGACCGCAGCTGGGTCTTCAAACACACACACACACACACACACACACACACACACTCACACTCACACTCACACTCACACACACACAGGGATTTTCTTCGCGCCGCCGCCCTTATTTAGCTTCCGCGATGCTTACCTCAAAGCCCAGGGTAAAATCCACCTCTCGTCACCTGTCAGAGCAGCACAAGCATCTGTATTGTTGGATGTCATGACATGACGATACCGCATTCACAGGCCACCTAATTCCAAGACAAAAAGGCATGGCCTTTGTCTCATTAAATTACATGCCTACAGTACGGAGCCTCTGCATCTCACTCTTCACTCTTTGTCACGTGTCATCACACTTTCTCACCTTCACTTTGCTGTTTTCAGACTAGGCTGAACTCGCTAGCCCCCCCCCCCTCTCTCTCTCTCTCTGTCTCTCTCTCTCACTCTCTTAATCTCTGGTCTAAACCATTACCTCATCCATCTCTCCCATCATCTCTTACATGTCTTGCAGCCTCTAGATAGGGGAGCATTGTGTGGTGCCATTGTCCTGCGTTGCTGGCAGTAAAAAGCTCTCCAAAAGACGGTAACATCATCAAATTAACACAAGGAACGCGCTGACATTTCCCCCGTCGCTGTATCGTTTACCCCTTGTGCAAACACATCCGCCCTGTCTCTCTTTGTCCCCCCCCTAATATGCTACACACAGTCGCACTCGCACACAGACACACACAGAGGCGCACACGGCGAAACCCTTCAGCATCGGAGGTTCTCGGATGAACGCGTTAGGTGAAATGAAACACTTATGCCACTGGCACAGGAGCAACAAAAGGGCCCTACACAGGGCTCTGTTGTCCCGGGACAGTAAGGTAGTTATCTGTGCCACTAGTGGGAACATAAAGCAGTCAATAGATGAATGCTATCTTTATATCTGTGCTGCACCAGAGGTGATTTGAAACACTGCCACTGGACGTCATCGAGCCCTCGCACTGAAACGCACCCTTTGAACTACTGACAGCGCCAACAGAATCAGGCCAGTTCTTTGATAACTTTCGATAAGGGGAGGGAAAGGAAAACGCGAGCGTTAAAAAGGGAGCATTATTTGGTTACGGGCTCCATTAAAAACTTCACATGGAGAAGGATGGGGGGTGTGGGGGATAACACTGGAGAGTGGAGACGACAGATTTTTTTTCCCCTTTAAGTCAGTGGTTTTCAACCTTTTTCATGCCAAGGACCCCTAAATTGATATGCATTTGGCCGCGGACCCCCATCTGAAAATGTTTTGCACCAGGGACCCCCCAGAAGCAAAGATTTGAGTTAAAAAAAAATTAAAATATATATTCAAAGATATGCACACATTTTCAAGATTTTTCAAAAATAGCAGATATACAAGCTCATGAGCTATGAGCTTGTAGATCTGCTATTTTTGAATAGCCAAAGCTAAGTGGTTAAAATGATTGTGACACTATGTTAACTCATTTCGCTGGGGACCCCCTGGTACCCCCCCCCAAGGACCACTGGTGGTCCCTGGACCACTGGTTGAGAACAACTGCTATAAGTCAACAGAAAGAAAGTTTTCACCAGCTTAGAATTATGTGGTCTTTGGGTTTTGCAAAAGAAAATGGGGGTGGGGGGGGGGTGGGGGGGTAGATACAAAATATATATAAATACACAGACTTTTAGTCATCTCCGCGTAAACGCTGGTAAACACTGCACCCGCATCTCATTCAGCGGGTGCTATTTTCAGATTCCATCTTTTGTTGTTCCCCGCCCACATTTCTGAGCTAATATAGGTTAATTCTCTTAGATAAACATAATTATACCATGCCAGCAGCGCCTTCTCTAAAGTAATCCTAAATTGGGAAAGTGTGGTCTTATCCTTTGTTTAATCAAAGAACCTTACGCCATAATGAAGTCCCTTGTCAGAGACGTCTGGGCTCGAGGGGATCTATCGGCCACAAGTTGTGTTTATTTTACCCCGACTTCCTGTTTTCCTGTGACACATCATCTAAAGGCTCGCGCTCACTTCCTGCCCGCAGGACTGCAGGTATAAGCCAAACCATTACATCACACGTCTCTCTGCCTCAGGGCCCCGGAGGCCTTTAAGGTGAACGGTAAACAGCAGTATTTACTCAACTACTGTAAGTGCAATTTTGAGGTACTTTCCATATTTCAATACTTTGTACTTCTACTCCACTACATCTCAGAGGCAAATGTTGTGGTTTTTACTCCACTAATTTCTTTTTGAAAACTTGAATTACAAGTTACTTACAGAACACGTATTAAACAATTACGCCCTATTTTATAAGTCTATCCGATAGATCGGCCATTCTTTTAAGTCGATCCGACGGACAGTTCTCCAGATTCGTGAACAACAGACCGACGGTCCACGGTCGGACGGATGGACGGACGTATACAAAGTTTCCGCATTTATTGTAAGATTTGTGTTGCCAATACATCTTGTACTTTAACTGAAGTAAACATTTTTTTAGTGATATTTTTGGGGGCTTTTTCTGCCTTTATTGAGAGGATAGTGGGCTGACAGGAAATGGGGAGAGAGATGGGGGGGGGGGTGACACACAGCAAAGGTCGTCGGGATCGGGATTTGAACCCGCGACACGCTGTCAAATTGGATTGCCAGCATATGTGGTATGCGCCTGGACCGCTAGTTAATATAGGACTTTTACTTAGTAACAGAGTCATTCTACATCGTGGTATTGCTACTTTTACTACTGTAAGTAAAAAAAAACACAGAGTACTTTTTCTGCCACTGCACACGTCTCACTGCCTCAGGGCCCTGGAGGCCTTTAGAGGTGAATGGGTAAACAGCACAATGGCTGGCAGTGGGAGTGAGTGTTAATTACTAAAAGCCAATTCACTCACTAATGACTGTTTCACTTGTGTGGGTCTTTTTTTAATGGGATGTAACAGTCACACTGAGCAACAGCAGCACAATCTGTTTTTAACCACACGAACCCTAGCAGCCTCCCTATTCTATTTTCGGCAAAGAGTATTTTTTGATGTAAGAGTGAAATACTAGAAGATCTTAGTGTAGAGCCCTGGGGGGACTCCGGTCAAGTAATTATGTAGTTTAAGTGGTTAATGGGAGTTTGAATGATTACAGTTGACAGTGCTGCACACAGAGGCAAACCCCACTGGTGTGTTTACATGTCGCATGGCTTGATCTCATTAGAGTGTTGATAACGGTGGTGGAGAAAGTACTCAAATGTTTTACTTAAGTAAAAGTATCAATACTGCAAAGTAGAAGTACTCTGCTACAAGTAAAAGTCCGGAATTCAAAATTTACTTGAGTGAAAGTACAAAAGAATTGGTACCAAATGTACTCAAAGCACCAAAAGTAAAAGTACTAAAATGATTGAAAATAGCAGATCTACAAGCTCACAACGCGTCGCGATGCGCCGCATTGTGGCGCGTTGTGAGCTTGTAGATCGGCTATTTTCAAATAGCCTAGGTATAAAATAGGGCTAAAGTGGTTAATGTATGTTTTATAATGTAATAATTTATATCTGCAAAGTAACTAATTACTAAAGTTTTCAAATAATTGTAGTGGAGTAAAAGTACAATATTTGCTTCTGAGATGTAGTGGTAGCTATAGAAGTAAAAGTATCGACAATTGGAAATACTCCAGTAAAGTGAAAGTACCTCAAAATTGTACTTAAGTACAGTACTTGAGTAAATGTACTTAGTTACTTTACACCACTGGTTGATAATAACGTTTGCAGTCAGGTGGAAACCTTGTATGTCCGAAACCGTTCGTTTGTGTTATTGTTCTAAAAACATTTTAAAATAGTGAAAAAAGCCGATCTACAAGCTCACAGTTTTGTGCAAGGTTTCTACTTGAAACCTGAAATCTAAAAAAAAAACATTGAAATAGGGAGATATGAGGTTTCTGCCTGATTCTACCAGGGCAAGGAGTTGCAAAACACACAAGCGATTTTACAACATAAATTGTCAAATCACAACACACAACCACACGTCACAAGACAAATGAGCAATTTACAAAAAAAAACACTTGATTTTTAATGTATCAAAAGTAAATAGAATAATCGGGTGCAGCTGCCTTCAAAATGTTATATCTGTTATTTCACTAATGTTTCTTTGATGTCATAAGATATATTGTATGGGGATTTTGTTTTATTGTTTTGTTATTGTACAGTATGTTTTTTTTAATACCATAGTAAGTTTTTTACGACAGAGTACCAAGCTTGAGGAGCAGAATAGAACAGGGCGTTACTTCTCCATTGAACTTCAATGTTCTTTTCTGTCGCCTATTTCTTTGAATGGTGTGCTCGTTCTTGATAGTGTGTGTGTATATATATATATATTTTGAAATGGTATTCTATTTTTGGCAAAAAAAAAGTTGTTTTTGGCGACTTACTGTAGTAGGATATAGAGGGCA